>NW_006922231.1:392248-423017 GCF_000298275.1 Orycteropus afer afer | reverse complement strand
TATTAATAGTATTAGTTGTTTTAAAACAGACAAATACAAGTAAACGAATCACCAGAAAAAAGAAAGCAAAAAAGAAAAAAAAATCGGTGGACAACAAGGCAGGGCACCCAGGCTCTGTCTGAGCACATAGACTGTGATGGAGTTCCTGTGGGCCCAGGAGGTAGGTGGGAGTGGGGGATGGCCGCACACCTCTTTTCACCAAGTGGGTGTGGGGTATAAGAGGAATGTCATACCTTGTCAGTCTTGCAGGTCCCAAGTGTCCTTGGGGTTGCGGGAAAGCGGAACGTGTTCTTAATCCCTAGCAATCTGCGAGAGCGCTGTCTCTTTAAATATCCAAAATAGTCAAGCCACTTTTTAAACCATCAAAATGGCGGTGCCCTCCGGACCGCAAAAGTCCACAGCTCAGCCCACCTTTCTCTTCACCTTCTTTGTTTGTTCCCCAATGACTGTGCACAATCCTCCATGCAGTCCCTGGCTAGCAGAGTGATTTTTAGGTTAATTCTTAGGTCCTACCACCACTTGGGAATCTCCAAGCTGTCTGTGCTGTCAGGATTGCTCAGGATCGCTGCCAGACCGCAGCTCCATCTGTCTCCTTTTTTGGTATTTTCACGCAAATTCTTCTGCTAGTTGGGGTTTAGTCCACTTCTATATCCTTCCCTTCAAGGCTCAGTGGTCCAGGATTATCTTCTGTGTCTGTGTTAATTGGTTTCCCTTTTCTTTGTTGAAGAGGGTCTGTGCAGTGTTTCTCCCTAGTCCGCTATCTTGCCGGCCACCTTGAGGCACTACAGAAATGATTTTTCTTAAGAGTTTTGAAGACATTGTTTCTTTTGAGAAGTCTGATGCTATTCTGATTTTTGAGCCTCTATATGTGGTGTATGTTTTTTACTCTCTGGATAGAGTTAAAAACCTTTTTATTTTCATCCCTAACATTCTGAATATGAATTTAGCTCTCTTGCACCATGTTTTTCACTCCTCTTCAATTTATATGCAATCCAACACACTGGCACTTTTCTTCATGTTCTCTCATTAAAGTTGTATAAAATTACCATTTGGGATTAAATTCACATTTAAGATTTATGGTCATTAAATTATCACTCATAAGTGAACCATGCAGATTACTTTGATTATACTCACTGCCGTTGAGTCTGTTCTACTCATAGTGACCCCTCCTTGGGTTTCCGGGGCAGTATCTCTAGATTGCCCAGTCTTCTTTCCAAGGAGTGGCTGGTGGGTTTGAACTGCCAGTCTTCTGGTTAGCAGTCAGATGCCTTAGGCACTATGTCACCAGAGCTCCCTACTTTGATTATAGTGCTACTTTTTGTGATACTGGAGTTATGAGCAACTAAGGAGAAGCTAAAGTATGAGATTTAGTAACAGAAGAAAAAGAGCAGATTAAACAACTGGGAAAAATAAATGAACCCACCTAGCCGGCGGAGACGTAGAGATGGAGAAGTAGAGGGCTTATCAGAAATACAGAAGAGGTGGGTGAAGTGAAGGAAGAAAGAAAATCACCCACAAAGGCATTAGGAACTCAGAATACCCACACTGGGAGTTTTGGGAGTTGAGTGAGTAGATACTCTTACTCAGAAACAGATCAAGACCCTCCTTGGATTGGGCTGCTATGGAGTTGAGGAAGGAGTGGGGAAAAGGGAGAAACTCCTTCTGAGTAGGTGGAGCCCTGAAGTGAGTTCACAGCGCCGGGCTGGGGTTCAACTCTTTCACAACCGTTTTTTAGTACAGAGTGGACCAGTTTTTTTTTTTTTTTTCAGCTTCTCGATCCGAGTAGAAAGTAGTGGCCCTCTACCCATTGGGGTGTCTGTCAATTTTGAACCACAGGTCTTTGATTGACAATAGGACATCATCATTAGTGGATGGCTCAGAAGACACAAACTACATTGCCTGTCCCAACAGAGCTGTCTGAGGTATCTTGCCCAAATGCAGAAAACAAGGACTCACTACTGGCACCCTTTTTTTTTTTTTTCCTTCTTTTCTCCTGCCTCATCCGATAGAAGGAACATATTAAACTGCCACCAGGCAACAGGTGTTATTACACTGAACACCTCACCCAGTAGGTAACACCAGTAACTCCTGTGCCACGGACATGATGCAGATGGTGAACAACACTTGCTCATACCATCTTTAGATCCCCTTCATGATGAACAGAGACCTGCACCCACATCCCCACTAGTGATTCTGCCAACATAGAGCTGGAGAGTAATCTAGTACAACTAGTTGGCCTTATTATAGGGTGATAGGGCAGAGGCCTAGTGGTTCTATTAATGGATACCTGAATATCAATACTCTTATTTTCTTGGACTGATCAGTTTCTCCAAAGGGGAATACCCTTATATTTTGCCTAGAGTATGTAATCCTACTTGCTAGTGTTTTGGGAGCTGAGTGCAGGAAGGAGGCTGGAGAACTCATTTTCAGGGTGTACGCTTTCATTATAATCCCCTTTTTTTCAGTATGGCCTGGAATCTATGTCTTCTGTCCTGTCTGTTTCAACTTCTCCTGAGAATGAACCTTGTAGTTTCTACTGGCATTGGGTGGAAGTTGCCTAGCTTGTAGAATGGAGAGGATTTACAGGGGCGAGTCTGAGTAGGGGAGTGGTTGTTAACTGCTACTGTCAGACACTTTTAAGCAATCCTGTTTTCAACCTCACTTTACTCTTTGCCCTTAATGCTGCCCACTGTCTTGAATCTTTCAGAGATTCTGTTGACTGACTTCTTGGTTTCTCCCTAACCCTCCTCCTATCTCCTGCCATTTTCCATCCCCTAGCCTTTCAAACAAAAACTGAACTCACTGCTGTTGAGTCAATTTTGACTCATAGTGACCCCTCGTTGGGTTTCCCAGGCAGTATCACTATGGAAGTACATCTCCCCATCTTCCTTCTGAGGAGCGGCTGGTGGGTTTAAGTCAGTCACCGTTTTTCCATGTGTTGTCTAACTTATGAAACATTAGCTTGTTTGCTGCCCTCTTTTATTTTCTTTGTCCTTGTGGATTTTTTTACCTTTTTTTTTTTTTTTTAAATTATTGTCTTTTAGTGGGTGCCTAGAAAGACTAGTGATAAACATACATGTACAATTTACTTGAATTAATTAAATGAAAGCCCTTTAATATATTTTTATTTCTTCATTTCTCTAGGAATTGTAGTGTCCTTTTAAAAACAACTTACTGATTATTTACTTTTATATGATTATTGACTTTGCAGTTGAATTCACAATTCAAGTTGTACAGTTTTCCAGAGAAGATTATGAAGAGGTTAAAATAAAACAAAGAAAGGATATTAATGTTTCTTGATTTCTAACTTATTTTAATCTAAAGTTTAATATTCAGAACACTTAGTTTTCATTGGGATGGCTACCCTATCCTTTTTTCATGTTTTAGAAGGAAACCATTGTTGACTGTGAGATGCCCTCTTTTCATGTTTTAGAAGGAAACCATTGTTAACTGTGAGATACCCTCAACTACTCTCAGTGGCTTTACTGAGATGAAAATTAGTGGAAATATGCTTTAGTTTCTCCTCCTACTTGTGGATGTTTGGCGCTGTTGAGTCAGTTCCAACTCAGAGTGACCCTGTGTACAACAGAAAAAACACTGCCCAGTCCTATGCCATCCTCACATTCATTGGTATATTTGAGCCCATTGTTGCAGCCACTGTGTCAGACCATCTCATTGAGGGTTTTCCTCTGTTTTGGTAATCCTCTACCATACCAAGCATGATGTGTCTGCCAGGGATGTCCTTCCTGATAAGATGTCCAAAGTATGTGAGACCAAGTCCCACCATCCTTGCTTCTAAGGAGCATTCTGGCTGAACTTCTTTCAAGACAGATTTACCCATTCCTCTTGAAGTCCTTGATGCGGTCAGCATTCTTTACCAACACCGTAATTCAAATACATCAGCTCTTTTTAGGTCTTCCTTATTCATTGTCCAGCTTTCACATGATTATGAGACAGTTGAAAATATGATGGCTTAGGTCAAACACACCTTAGTACTTAATGTTATATCTTTGCTTTTAAACACTTTAAAGAGGTCTTTGGCAACAGATTTTCCTGATGTAATATGTCATTTGATTTCTTGTCTGCTGCTTCCATGAACGTTGATTGTGGATCTAAGTAAAATGAAATCCTTGATAACTCCAGTCATTTAGGCATTTATCATGATGTTGCTTATTGGTCCAGTGGTGAGGATTTTTGTTTTCTTGATGTTGAGATGTAGTCCATACTGAAGGCTGTAGCCTTTGATCTTCATCAGTAAGTGCTTCAATTCCTCTTCACTTTCAGCAAGCAAGATTATGTCATCTGCATATCACAGGTTGTTAATGAGCCTCCCTCCAATCCTGATGTCACAGTCTCCTTCATACAGTCCAGCTTCTTGGATTGTTTGTTCAGCATATACACGTTCTACCAGAGCACAGTTAAGTGTTGGTGGTACTTGTGACTAAACAGGAGCCCTGTTGCTTAGTGGTAAAGTTCCCAACTGCTAACCGAAAGTTTGGAAGTTCAAACCCAGTAACCGCTCCACAGAAGATGTAGCAGTCTGCTTCCATAAAGACTGACAGCCTTGGAAACCCCCTGGGACAAGTCTGCTCTGTCTTACTGGGTTGCTATAAGTCAGAATCAACTTGACGGCAATGTTTTTTTGTGTGGTGTTTCTAAACAGGATGTACTTTCCTGTTGGATTCATAGCTAGATGGGAGTCCCATTATTATAATTTTAGCTGTCATCTAGAATGATTTTAAAGTAATTTTTCAGAAAATGGTTATCAGCTTTTGTAATATCTACTGTTTTATGTTTTATGGTATTTTGCATTGTTGCTTTTAAGCCATTTCCATGTTTAAGCTCTTATAATTTATTGGATTGCTGTGATATTTAATACTGTGCTTTCCGTATTTGAGTCTCAAGACTTGTGTAAGTAATAATAATTGAAGTGGGTTGGGCGTACCTGATGTCTAAATAACTTAATCCATATTGTTTTCTTTATAGTAAAGCCATTTGCAAATGAAGAAGAATATAGGAAAACTGAAGAGATAGTTAAAAAATTTCAAAATGGGATTGGAGAAAAATTGCATCAGAAATTACTGGAAAGGGCAAAAGGAAAAAGAAATTGGGTACTTACATTTTTGTATTTATAATTGAAAAATCGATAGTGATTAAACAATGAAATGTAAACATGTACATAGCATGTATTTTAAAACTATCATTGTAAAAATCTTTATAGTGATTGTTTCTTATCATCCAAAAGAATGAATGAATCACTTGGAGTTCTGAGTGTTGTAGGTGACCCCCTATCTTATCATATGGGGAACTTATTAAATGCAGATTCTCTGGGACAAGTGATTCTGTCCCAGTATGTTTGAATCAGGGCCCAGAAATCCACCACCCACCCCACTCTTTTCTTTTGTACTGTGATAGACAGTTTTTATTCATCTTCTTTTAGTATCTGAACTTCCTTCCTATGAAACTCCTTATGAGGCCAGATTTTCTTCTTATAGTAGAAATTATCAGTCTCTCATGTAGCCAACACCATAATTCAGTGCATCCACATGATTCTGTTGTAGGTGAGCTATAGACCATGGTTGAGAAAAACATTGTGTCTACATGATTATAAGCTGAAAAAACCCCAAACACTTAAGTAGACATGTCATATAGGTGATGTAAAAATATTTATATAGTACTAGGTTGGGGGAAGGGCCATTTAAAAATTGGAGTAGAGAATGGTTATGAGTATTCTGTGTTTCAGTTAGTTTGAGGGAGAAGCTGATACAGTAGTAGAGTCAACTTCCCACAAAGAATCTTCTTTGACTTGTTCAGCTCAATTACTCCTCTGTTTCTCTTATATGAAGCAGAGGATGAGTTTTCATAATGAAAAAAAAACATTGCTTTAGTCTAGAAATGATTGTAACTGTCTTCCGTCTGTTAGTTTTAGAAATAAAAATCAAGCTGATCTTTTCATGAGCCATTCATATTTATGATGGTGGCGTTTTATACTTTCCTTTTTTTGCAATTCTCAACTTTGATTTTAATTTAAGAAGGGTGAAGGTAAAAAGTTTTTCTGCCTGTTCCTTGTCACATACCTTTTTCTGAATGACTAATTTTAGTTTATAACATCAATTTCTTCAAAAATAACTGTAAATAATTAGACAAGATCTGTTTATTTATGCATGGAATTCATCAATTGAGTATTGTGGAAGAGGAACTGCCAACTTGTTACCGATTATTAAGCACAGCGAAATTAGTGTTTGAAAAATCTAAATTAATTTTAATCCTACAGGAAATTATTTATACTTCTGGTTCAGTATTTTGATTTTAATTTTGAAAGGGAAAATTATAAATGACTTAACTATTAACTATCATTAGATGAAGATTTTTTTAATATCTACTTACTCTAGATACAGTACTAAGAAAACACCCAAGTACTTTGTTGGGAATTTGTGACATCAAGTGCCTTTTCAGAGCTTTCTTGTTTCATGTTTTTGATAGTGTAGTTAAACTGAATAGTATTTAAGATCCTACCATTTTAAAAGGAAGGAGTTATCATAATAGCATTTTACAAAATATGATTTAAGAAGACAGAAAGGTGCTTTTAAGTGTTGAAGAGTAATTAAAGAGCAAATACAGCATTTTCTTTCTTCCTTTCTCAGTTTTTTTGGTCAGTAGTTACACATTCAAGTATTTTGAAGAACATTAGACTGATGTTCTTAATTTCTTTTAGCTGGAAGAGTGGTGGCTGAATGTTGCTTACCTGGATGTTCGCATACCATCACAACTGAATGTCAACTTTGCGGGTTCTGCGGCCCATAATGAGCACTACTGGCCTCCAAAGGAAGGCACTCAATTAGAAAGAGGAAGTATAACTCTTTGGCATAACTTGAACTACTGGCAGCTATTAAGAAAGTAAGGCATTTATGCTAATTTAGTAATAGATTTACCCAAAGTCTCAGGTGGCACGATGTTAAGAAGCTTAATTTACTTATTTGGGGATTAATACTGTAGTTGTGAGTTATAAGTTTTATGATTTCTTGATCAAAATTTTTTTTTGTTCTAATAGAGAAAAACTGCCTGTTCATAAAGTTGGAAATACTCCTCTAGATATGCATCAGTTCCGAATGCTGTTTTCTACCTGCAAGATTCCAGGAATTACTAGAGATTCAATTGTGAATTATTTTCGTACTGGTAAGTTTAAAACATAGTTATTTATTTTATTTTATTTTTTTAGCAAAAGCATTGGAATTTGTATCATTTTATTATAGTTTCTACATCGACAGTGTGGAATGTATTATTTTGAGGAGAATTTCTTACTGGGCTTTCACTAATCACAGGTTTTCTATGAACCATATCTTTGAGCCATTCTGATTAGTTTGGATGTAATATATGAAAATGGATTTTCTAAACTGTATTTTGCATAGTTGAACACATCCGATAGTTATATTACATCTTTGAGAGTTTAAATTCAGTTGAAGAGTAAAATTATGCACCAGAGTATTCATGAAATCCTAAAGCATGAGATCTGTATGCTTTTCTTCCTATACTTGCTCCTTGTGATCTGCATTCTCATTTTGAGTGTTTGCTTGTATATGTTCATTATACCTCATTTCTTTTTGTTAATATGCTTTTTTTTTACTTTCTTACGCAACGTGAGAGCTTTGTGTCAGTCTTCTTGGAGGTACATAAATTCAGATTCAGTCATTAAACTTTTTGTTCTTACTGTCAGTTTAATGGCAGTTTACTTTCAGTTTCTGCTTTGTATTCTATCATATCTTGAAATGGCAAATGTAGCTGGCTGCCAGTTTCCATTTAGTTCAGAAATTTTTACTTTCTTAAAATTTAATGATGTATTTTATAATTGCAGAATATAATTATGAATATTTTTGTTATATGAAATTTTACGTAATGGCAACTTTTATACTCACTTATGCTCATAGAGTAGGGATATGAGTATACTTTTCATGTAGACCTCAACCCCTCTTTGTATACATTTTTAGATGCTTGAGATATTTAATGTCCTCAAGTCCACACACATGACCTTGATGTTGCAAGTGAAGGAATTAAGGAAAGGATTAGGGAACCTTTGTTATTCATAGCCCGAAATTGTATGCCCACATATGAGGGGAAAATGTAAACAGGAGAAAATTGATGTGAGAACAGCAGTAGCAATGAGAGATAGTATGCATGTTAGTTAAGAACTAGTATCAATTGACCTGGTTTTGAATTCAGTCTTCACCATAGTTATCTAGTACTGCTGTAACAGAAATGCCACAGGTAGGTGGCTTTAACAAACAGAAATTAATTTCCTCACAGTTTAGAAGTCTAGAAGTTTGAATTCGGGGTGCTGGCTTTAGGGGAAGCCTTCCTCTCTTTCACCTCTGGGGAAAGGTCTTTATTTCTTTTCTGCTTCTGTTCCTTTGTGATCTTAATGTTGACATCTAGCCTCTCACATCTCTGTTTGCTTCTCTGTGCCTAATGTTTTATATCTTGAAGATAATTGGCTTAAGGCATACCCTACGTGGGTATGGTCTCATTAACATAATAAAGAAAACGCTACTCCCAAATAGGATTACATCTACAAAGTATAGGCATTAGGATTTACAACAGATATTTTTGGGGGACATAGTTCAGTCCTTAACAATCTTTATCAGTAGCTATGTTCTTAGACAAGCTAACTCCTGAAGTTACAGTGTGTAAAGTAGATTCATTAATAAAGTACTTTATGATATGGTGGTTTAAGCTGTCAGGGTTCTTATGTTTTTGGACTTGTGGCCGTGTGAAGAGAAGTAAACAAGGATAAAAATCAAAGTAATAAATAAACATGATAAAATATCAAATAGTTAGTAACAAGTTTTTATATAGAAAATTCAGGTAAGATGGAAATAACCAGTTAGCTGTTTTAGATGGGATAGTTAGAGAAGGCCTCTTTGAGGATCTGAATGATAAGATGGGCCAGCACAACTTTTTTGTTTTTGATTTTTGTGTTGAAAGGGAGATTTCCTTCAGTCAGGGATAAACTTTGCATGTTTTAAGGGCAGTATGGATGGAGCAGAGCAGGCAAAAGGGAGAGGGACAGATTAGAAAGGTAACTAGAGGCTAGATTATACAGAAATTTGAAAGCCAAGATAAGGTTTTGGCTTTTATTTAAAATTTTAGAAACTATTAGTGGGTTTTGAGTAAGGGAATAATGTGATCAGATTTATCAATCTACCTGCTGTTTAAAGAATGGATCCTTTGGACAGAGAAAAAGGTAGAAGCAAGATCAGTTAGAGATCAGTTAGAAGTCCAGGTAAGTGATGATAATGGCTTGTACTAGCACAGTAGCATGGAGGTAGTAAAAAATGATCAGATTCTGAGTATATTTTAGTTTAGGATAGTAGAGTTACTTATAGATTGGATGTGATTTATAAGATAAAAGGAGGAAGGATTTAAAGATACAATATGAGCAGTTAACAGGATGGATAGGTGTTATTTTCTGGGATGGTAAAATTAGGAGGAGATGATTTAGGAGGAAAATCAAGTGATCTCTTAGGCTATGTTGAGTTTATGCTGCCTTTTAGACATTTAAGTGGAAATTTAAGGAGGAAGTTGGATACAAAGGTGCTAAAGGGGCAAGGAGGCTACATCTTCTGACCTCCTCTAACTCCACAAGAGGAGAACAGACTCACTATCAGCAGTCCAGGGCCTATTTCTGCAAGGCCAGACATGCTGCCTCCCTCTAGCACTTTCACCAACCCTGACACCAATTGTTCCTCCCCCGGCACCCGCCACCTACCTCTCTGCTGGGTTTGATAATTCGCTGTAGTTGCCACACAGAACTCACAGCTTATGGGGTTTATTAGGGAAGCAACAGGCTACAATTCAAGTTCAGGAACGTGCTCAGTCTCTTGCAGCTGGCTGTTTCACTCAGCAGTGGGCAGTCTCTCAGTAGCACATTGCTTTCAGCAGTATATGTCTCTTGCGTCTGTCACTTTCTCAGCAGTGTGTGCTCTCAGCAGTGCATGTCTCTCAGCAGTACATGTCTCTCTCTCAGCAGCATGTGTCTCTCATGTCTCTTTCAGCAAGTGCATCTCTCTTAGCAGTGTGTTTCTCTCAGCCAGCAGTCAGAGAGACTCCCTTCTGCCTCTAGGAGAGTTCCTTTTGAGCCTGGCAGAGGGACCAAAACCAACCAATCCCAACAACAGAGTTTTACAACACCTGAGAGAAAGTGAACTTCCCAGAAAATTATTTCATGCTGCTCCCAACAGAAATATCCCAGGTGGATAACTTTAACAATCAGGAGCTACTTAGTTGCTCATAGCAAATTCCACCATGGAGTTGACAAAGACTATGGCCAGAAAACCCATACTATGCAATTTACTACACTGCAAAAGGTTAGAGTTCTGGGGGAGAATTCGGGACTGTAGGTGTAGGTTTAGGGTCATCAGCAAAAGAATAGTTTTTAGAGGTATAAGAGGAGCACAGATCACTTTTGGAACATTATGTAGGTGGAGATGAACAGGGAGCCTGTAGTGAGCCCTTAGCACAATCCATTACAGTATTTGGTGGTCAGAGTAGGAGGATCCCACAAAGAGACCAA
Organism: Orycteropus afer afer; assembly: GCF_000298275.1. Lineage (NCBI taxonomy): Eukaryota > Metazoa > Chordata > Mammalia > Tubulidentata > Orycteropodidae > Orycteropus > Orycteropus afer. Next base: position 412,450 of record NW_006922231.1, on the reverse strand, counting down.
GGAAGGTAGAAAGAAAACCAGACAGTGGTCTCTCAGAAGTCAAGAGAATGTTATATTTTATCTAATCCTCTTGAGAGGTCAAAAGAGATAAACATTTAAAAATGACCATTGGATTTGTCAGTGGGTTGTAGACAGAGGATGACCTTAACAAGAATATCTTCATGAAAGTGGGGGAAAGAACCCCAAATGGAGAAGATGAAAGCAAACTTATGAAGTAGCAACAGCACTTGGAAATAGTGCTTGCAGGAAAAATTTTGATATGCAGTAGAGGATTAAAAATTTTTTTTTCTTTTAAAGCTAGCAATATTCCATCATGAGAATGATTTATAAAAGAAGGAAAAATAATATGGCAGGGGAAAGGATAAGTAGCAAAGTCCTTATGAAGAGAACTGAGAAGGTCAAGAGCAAAAATCCTGGAGGGATTAGGCTTTGGCAGGAGCAAGGAAGAAAGGGAGTAGGAGGGAAGGCAGAGAGTATGCATCCAGATGCAGACAGATTGCTGAGGTTCTATAGTAGGAAGATGAGGAGGTCCTCGTGTATTGCTTCTGAAATGAGAACTGAGGGCACCAGCCAGGGTGAAAATGTGAGGAGAAAGGTGTTTTTGAAACAGTCTTGGAAAGTAGGAATAGAAGCATGTTGTGGAAATGTCGGGTTGCTGCCCTGTGTTGAGTGTCCATTAGAGATGTATGTATATGAATTTAAAATTAGACTAAATGATATTGTGTGTTCCTTTTGGCAGCATTCAGCAGGTGCAGAGGAAGAGGGAATTAAGATTTTTGCAAGAGAGAAATTATAGTGTTGGGCCATAGGATCCATCCTGGATAAGGGAAAATTATATATGTTGAGAGGAAGGGTAAGGTACAAGCTACTGAGGCAAAGAGGCTAGTCTCAATAAAGAGTTTATAGTTAGATCTTTTTACCTAATGCCCTATGATCAGTAAGACTTATTTATGTATTCCTTTCATCCCTGTTTATTTCATTTTGCCCAAGAAATTCAGACTTCCTATCATACTACCTTCTGGAATCATGGATTTGTGCATACAGTATGCTAGAGTCAGAGATTCTTAGTGAAGACCATTTGGAACAGAGGACAGACCAGACACTTCTAATGGGGTGGTCAATAGGTGTTTATTAATCACAGAATAAATAGGACATGGATGAATAGGACAGCACACAGCAGCAGCAGCCAAAAATTCCTGAGGTTAGGCTCCTGTTCCAGGGTGTTGACGTTAGATTGCATCCAAGCATGCTCCACTTTGCATCTTGGAAAAACACATGAGCCTCTCTTTTCTGGCGTTAATATACTAGCTGGCCACAATGCCTGTATGTCACATAGCACATACAGAGAGAGCACATAGGGGAAATAATAGGTAATAAAAGTGGAAGGCCCTTTGCAGGCAATGTACATGATTTATTGCTCCTGTTGAGGGTAAGTGACCATCTCCTGATGTCTGTCCTAGATTCACTGGTGTCAAGAACAGTTCTTTCTGCTTTACCCTATTTACACAGCTTAACCAAATTCTCAGTTTCTTCAGAGAGCAGTCATCACCTCTAAGGCACATTCTTTGTGTCCATTAGTAGCTGTTGTGTCCATTCATAGCTATGAAGATGGTGAAAGTGATTATAGTCACCTGGTAACACCAATCTTAACTTCATCCAAGTTGTCCACTAACTGATCTTGCTGTGTCGTCTTATCCCTTCCAGTTCCCTATTCTCCATACAGCACCTAGAATGACCATTTTAAGTATTAATTAGATTATGTCATCACTGTTTTGCTCAAAATCCTCCATTGGCTTTTCCCATCATACTTAACATTGAAAACCATTTTTGAGGCCTTATGATCTGGCCCCAACCTCATCTTCCACTCTACCCTTTTCTCTCTCTGTGCAGCTATAGTGACCTTGTTTTCTTTTTAGCAATCCAGCTCTTTTTCTGCTTTAATTCTTTCTCATTTGCTGTTTCCTCTGTCAGGGATTCTCTGCTTGCAGATACTTCCATTGCTCACTCTCACACTTCATTCAGCTGTCACTCAGGTAGTCCCTCTCAGGCACATCCTGAGGTAGCATCCTCTTGTCACCTCCCCCAGTCCTTTATTGATTAATTTGATATTAGGCTACTTTTTTTTTTGCTTCCAGCCCTAAATTTATGATCAGAAATGGTCAATATTTGATAAAAATAAAAGGTGGTGGTAAATGGAAAAGGACCTGGAGATTTTTGGAGGAAGAGAAAGAAGAAATAGTTTGAAAATAACCATGTGGCATAAGGAAAATACACTTCTTAGGTCTTGTGGAAATAATATTTAAGAGAAAAAAAAAGTAGTGTTTCAGGTGATGGTGCTACCTCATAGTGGTGGTAGTGGTATTGTTAATTGTTGTTGAACCATTTCCAACCAATGGTGACTTCGTGTGTACAGCTTAGAACTGCTCCATAGGGTCGAGGCTTTGACCTTTTAGAAGCAAATTTCCAGGCCTATCTTCTGAGGTACCTCTGGGTGAGTTTGAACTACCAACCTTTCAGCTAGGAGTGGAGCACTTTATTATTTGTACCACCTAGGAACTTTTACCTTATAGTAGTCAGTAGACTTCATGAATAATGTTGTAAAGCACTTAGTACGGTTCTGTGTACATAATACAAATCAGTAAGTTTTTTTCTCAGTGTCAGTGTTAGGCTTTCTCTATCTTTGTTCTTTCTTGCAGGGAAGGACAGGGATTATATAGAAAGACTCTTGGCAATGGGGCTCATACCTGAAAAAGGAGGCTATATCAGAAGGATCTGGGGTTTACAGCAAGCAAACAGTTCTCAGGGAGGTACAGTATGCCAAAGGAATCATAGATTCAGCTGTCAGTGGCTTACCAGCTATTATCGGAGCCTTAAGTAAAACTACAGACTGGGCAAAATCCTTTCCCGTTGCCTCTAAAGCATACAGTGTCGTTATTCTGGTTTCTCTTTATTCTATTGAAAACTGTTTGATTAAGCTGTCATTCCTAGCTATTACTGCAGCTAAATTATCTGATGAGCAATTAATATTAAAATAAGCCTAAAAAGAAACTTGTTAATTCAAATGACTCTCCTATAGGATCCCTCTGCTACCCTTCTCCCCTTCCCATTCCTGTTACTAAGTAAAACTAAAAAGCCTAATAGTAGTTTGGGATTTACATGATTCTCAGGGTATATAAATGTTTGAAATTCTCATGGACTTCTGGATGCTTCACATAGACAAGTTTCCATAGTGTGTATTTGTATTATAATAAGGGAAACTCTGTTAAGTTATTAATGTGTTTTTTGTTCATGTGATATATTTTTAATAAAACATTAGAGGAATGATGGCTTTTATTTCTATTAGATATAAATATGCAGCTTTACTTCTATTTAACTTTTGGAGATTTGAGTCTTTTGTTTTCTGTTCCTTATTCCAGAGAGTGAAGGTCGTTCCCCAAGTCACATTGCAGTGCTGTGTCGAGGCCGAATTTTTGTCTTTGATGTAATGCATGAAGGATGTTTGATGACCCCACCAGAGCTTCTCAGGTTTTCAAACTACTTTCTATGACTTGAGTCCCTTTAGGTCATAGGTTCTTGCTGAGTTAAAAAAAAACTTAATGTCCAGAATTATATTTCTATAAGGTGACAGTAAGTTGAAAAATAAGGACTTTATATATGTTGATTTTTAAAATCCATTTTTATCTTTCATTTAAACTAATTTTGAATTTAATTAGAAGTGTATGAATGCATTCTACTTGGAAAATGGAAGATATTAGAGAGATACTGCCAGCCCCATTCCCTAGCCCACAGTTAAGTACTTTTTTTTTTTTTTTAAATTGTGATTTGGGTGAAGGTTTACAAAGCAAATTTACTTTCTATAGTGGTTCACATATACTTTGTCTCATGACATTGACCACAGTTTACCACAATACAACAGCTCCCCTCCCACTTCCTCCCTGTAGTTACCTCTTCCCTGTGTCCATCCCTCCATGCACTCCTGCCCCCTGAGCTATTTCCCTGTGCATAAGCAGCCCTTCTTTCTCCCATGATTGTTCTCTTCAAGGAGTGTATCTACTTGAGGTAAATATTCAACTCATATGCCTGTCTTTTGTTTGGCTGGAAACCATAGGTGTGGGTTCAATTCCAGACCTGAAGGGCAGCTTTTTGTTCACCTTCTCTGTTTATTCCCCAGCACCAGAGCAGTCCTCTGTGCAGTCCCTGGCTAGCAGGGCTGATTTTTAGGTTAATTCTTAGGTCCTACCACCATTTGGGAATCTCCAAGGTGTCTGTTTCCTCAGGATCGCTGCCAGACCGCAGCTCTGTCTGTCTCCTTTTTTGGTATTTTCACACAAATTCTTCTGCTAGTTGGTGTTTAGTCCACTTCTGTATCCTTCCCTTCAAGGCTCAGGGGTTCAAGATTATCTTTTGTGTCTGTGTTAATTCGTTTCCCTTTTCTTTGTTGAAGAGGGTCTTTGCAGTCTTTCTGCCTAGTCCACCATCTTGCTGGAACTCACAAAGATCCAGTTAAATACTTTGGTGTGCTCTGTTTTTCCAGATCTGTTTCAATGAATTTACATGCACATATGTATATTTTTTATTTATGTGTATGTATGTATTTTTAAACTTTATTATGGACAATTTCAAAATATAGAGGGAATTATATAATGAACCCCAATGTAGTCATCTGCTGGTTCAATAGTTATCAACTCCTAGCTTCAACAATTAGTATTACTTCATCTGTAGCTCAGCAGTTAATGTTGCTTCATCTATACCTCATTTTGCCTGCTCCCCCGCTGGATTATTTTAAGGCCAATGCCTGAGATAGGCAGGCCCAGAGTTTGGCGGCTGCTTTTCCCTTGGGTATGGCTTTACATTAAGGTTGGGGCCTGAGGTAGGCAGAGCTAGAGCTTGGAGGCTGCTTTTCCCTTGGGGGTGGCTTTATATTAAGGCCTGGGCCTGGGGTAGGCAGGCCCAGGGGGTGATTTTCCCTTGGGGAGGTTCTATGTTAAGGCCAGGGCTTGAGGTAGGTGGGCCCAGGGCTTGAAGGCTGCTTTTTGCTTGGGGCAGCTGTATTTTTAGGCCAGTGAGGTAGGTGGCATGGGGCTCAGGGACTGCTTTTTGCTTGGGGACAGCTGTATCTTAAGGCTGTTGCCCAAGGTAGGTGGGTCCAGAGGGGTTAAGAACAACTAAGGGAGATGAACTTTCTGTCACATGTCATCCTGTGGTGGCTTACCTGTTGCTGTGAGGCCCAGGCTATGCCACCGGTGTTGCAAAATGCCAGCAGGGTTACCCATGGTGAAAAGGTTTTGGCAGAGCTTCCAGGCTAAGACAGACTCAGAAGAAGGAGGAAGCCATCCACTTCTCAATGAATTGGCCAGTGAAAACTTTATGAACCGCAGAGAAACACTGTCTGATATATTACTGGAAAACTTTATGAATAGCCCTGAAACATTGTCCGATACAGTGCCGGAAGATGAGCCCATCAGGTCGGAAGGCACTCAGAATTTGACTGGGGAAGGACTGACTTCTCAGAGTTGAGACGACTTTAATGATATGGATAGAGTAAAGCTTTTGGACCTCCATTGGCTGATGTGGCATGACTCAAAATGAGTAGAAACAGATGCAAACATCCATTAATAATTGGAACATAGAGTGTACGAAGTATGAATCTAGGAAAATTAGAAGTTGTCAGAAATGAAATGGAACGCATAAAGATCGATATCCTAGGCATTTGTAAGCAGAATGGCCATTTTGAATCAGACATGCATATGATCTACCGTACTGGGAATGACAAATTGAAGAGAAATGGTGTGGCATTCATTGTCACAAAGAGTGCTTCAAGATCTATCCTGAAGTGCAGTGCCGTCAGTGATAGGATAATAACCATATGCCTCCAAGGAAGACCAGTTACTACTACTACTATTCAAATTTTGTGGCACCAATCACCAAAACCAAAGATGAGGAAATTGAAGACTTCTACCAACTTCTGCAGTCTGAAATTGACCAAACATGCAGTCAACATGTGTTGATTATCACTGGTGACTGGGATGCAAAAGTTGGAAACAAAGAGTTACTGGTAGTTGGAAAATATGGCCTTGGTAATGGAAATAATGCTGGAGATTGCTGGAATTTTGCAAGACCAATGACTTATTCATTGCAAATATCTATTTGCAACACCATAAGTGATAACTATACACATGCACTTCATCAGATGGAATATACAGAAATCAAATTGATTACATCTGTGGCAAGAGGCAATTGAGAAGTTCAATACCTTCGGTCAGAATAAGGGCAGGAGCTGATTGTGGAACAGACCATCGACTTCTCATATACATGTTCAAGTTGAAGTTGAAGACAATTAAAACAATTCCATGAGAGCAAAAATAATACCTTGATAATATCCCTTCTGAATTTGGAGACCATGTAAAGAATAGATTTGATGCATTGAACACCAGTGGCTAAAAACCAGAGAAATTGTGGGATGAAATAAAGAACATTATCCATGAAGAAAGCAAGAGGTCATTAAAAAGAGGAGAAAGGAAGAAAAGACCAAAATGGATATCATAAGAGACTCTGTAACTTTCCCTTGAAAAGAGTAGCTAAAGCAAATGGAAGCAATGACAAGATAAAAGAGCTGAATAGATTTCAAAGAGCAGCTTGAGCAGACAAAGCTAGTTACTATAATGAAATGTGCAAAGACCTGCAGTTAGAAAACCAAAAGGGAAGAACACGCTTGGCATTTCTTAAGCTGAAAGAACTGAGGAAAAAATTCAAGCCTTGAGTTGGAATATTGAAAGATTCTATGGGCAAAATATTGAATGATGCAGGAAGCATCAGAAGAAGATGGAAGGAATACACAGAATCACTGTACCAAAAAGAATTGGTCGATGTTCATCCATTTCAGGAGGTGGCATATGATCAAGAACCAATGGTATTGAAGGAAGAAGTCAAAGCTGCACTGAAGGAGTTGTTGAAGAACAAGGCTCCAGGAATTGATGCAATACCCATTGAGATGTTTCAACAGACAGATGCCGTGTTGCAGGCACTCACTTGGCTATGTCAAGAGGTTTGAAAGACAGCTACCTGGCCAATTGACTGGAAGAGATCCATGTTTGTACCCATTCCAAAGAAAGGTGATCCCACAGAATGTGGAAATTATCGAACAGTATCATTAATATCTCACACAAGTAAAATCTTACTGAAGATAATTAAAAAACTGTTGCAGCAGTATATTGACAGCTTCCAGAAGTGCAAGCAGGATTCAGAAGAGGACTTGGAACAAGGGATATCATTGCTGATGTCAGATGGATCTTAGCTGAAAGCAAAGAATACCAGAAAGATGTTTACATGTGTTTTATTGACTATGTAAATGCATTCAATTGTGTGGATCATAACAATTTGTGGATAACATTGAGAAAAATGGGAATTCCAGAACACTTCATGGTACTTATGAGGAACCTGGACATAGATCAGGAGACTGTCGTTTGAATAGAACAAGGGGATACTGCATGGTTCAAAATCAAGAAGGGAGTGCATCAAGGTTGTATCCTTTACCCATACGTATTCAACTTGTATGCTGAGCAAATAATCTGAGAAGCTGGATTTATGAAGAAAAATGTGGCATCAGGATTGGAGGAAGACTCATTAACAACCTGTGATACACAGATGACACAGCTTTACTTGCTGAAAGTGAGGATGACTTGAAGCACATACTGATGAAAATTAAAGCCTACAGTCTAGTATGCATTACACCTCAGTATAAAGAAAACAAAAGTCCTCACAACTGGTCCAATAAACAGCTTTGCGGTGGATAGAGAAAAGATTGAAGTTGTCAAGGACTTCATATTACTTGGTTCCACACTCAACACCAATGGAAGCAGCAGTTGAGACATCAGACGACATACTGCATTGGGAAAATCTGCTTCAAAAGACCTCTTTCAAGTGATGAAGAACAAATATGTCTCCTTGAAGACTAAGTTGCACCTAACCCAGCCTTGGTCTTTTCAGTTGCCTCTTATGTACGTGAGAGCTGGACAATGAATAAGGAAGATCAAAGAAGAGTTGATGCTTCTGAGTAGTGGTGTTGGAGAAGAATGCTAAGAGTACCATGGTCTGCTAAAAGGACTAAAAGATCTGTCATGTAAGAAGTGGAGCGGGAATGCTCCTTGGAAGTGAGAATGGCCAGACTTTGTGTTACCTACTTTGGTCATGTTGTCAGGAGGAACCATTCCTTGGAGAAGGATATCATGCTTGGTAAAGTAGAGTCAATGAAGAAGGAGAAGGCCCTTGACAAGATGTATAGACACAGTGGCTATAATGATGGGCTCAGGTATAGTAAGGATCATGAGACTGGGCAGTGTTTTGTTCTGCTGTGCGTGGGGTTGCTATGAGTTGGAGATGACTTAGCGGCACCTAACAATAACAACAACGTTCTATTTATTATCTTTTTTATATTTATTATTGTGGTAAAGATATATATATATACATATATATATATATATATATATATATATATATATATGACAAAACATTTGTCAATTCAACAGTTTTTATATGTAGAATTGGACAAATTGGAACCCTCATCCATTGCTAGTGGAAATGCAAAATAGTATAGCTGCTACAGAAAACAGTTTGGTGGTTCCTCAGAAAGTTAAACAGAACTACCAGTTCAGCAATCCCAATTCCAGGTCTCAAAGGATGTATGGTTCAAGTTTATACATGTACAATTCAGTAGTATTGAGGATTTTCATCATGTTAGGCCACCATTACCACTATCCTTTTCCAGATTAATCTACCACCATCAATAGAAACTTGGTACCCTGTAGGCAATGACTCCCCTTTCCTTCCCCCTCCCTTACCTGGAAACCATTAATAAGCTTTGATCTCAGTACACTTGCCTATTTCATATAAATGAGATCATTAAGTGAGATCATTTAAGTCAGTTCAATATTTGTCTTTTTGTGCCTGACTTATTTCACTCAGCATAGTATCTTCAGGGTTCATCCATGTTGTACCGTGTACCGGGCTTCATTTATGTTTATGGCTGTATTATGTTTATGTATATTTGATTGTATGTACTTAATCCATTTTGTACGTTCTTCTGTTAATGGGCATTTCCATCTTTTGACTTTTGTGAGTAGTGCTACAGTGAACATTGGCGTACAGGTTTCTGTTTCTGTTCCTTCTTTCAATTCTTTTGAGTATATAACTAGGATTTGGATTGCTGAGTTGACAGTTCTGTGTTTAACTTTTTGAGGACTCACCAAAATGTTTTCTGCAGCAGCTATACTATTTCTCATCCCCACTACCAATATATGAACGTTCCAGTTTGTCTACATCTTTACCAACGTGTTATATTCTGTTTTTTCATCATAGCCATTCTATTAGGGGTAGTATTTCATTATGGTTTTGATGAGCATCCCCCTAATGTCACTTGCAAAGAGCCCTGGTGGTACAGTGGTTAAGCACTTGGCTGCTAAGCGAAGGTCAGCAGCTCAAGCTCACCAGCCTCTCCTCAGAAGAATGATGTAGCAGTCTGCTTTAGTAAAAATTACATACCTGGAATCCCTATGGGAAAGTTCTGCCCTACAGGATCTCTGTGAGTCTGAATCCACTCAATAGCAACAGGTGTTTTAAATGTCACTTGTACCATTTCTGAGAGCTCTGATGGCATAGTGCCTAAGGCATTTGACTGCTAACCAGAAGGCTGGCAGTTCAAACTGACTGGAAGGAAGATTGGACAATCTACTCCCATAGTAATACCACCTCAGAAACCCAAGAGGGGGTCACTGTGAGTCAGATCTGACTTGACAGCAGTGAGTTTGCTTTTTTTGTTTTTTGTACCGTTTCTAGTTTACTTTTAATAGAGACATATGATTCTACTCTTGTGTCTGTATAAAAAAAGGGATAACAAGAACTTCTGGTATGAACATGGTGTAGTAGATTTCCTTCTGTGTACGTTTCTTTCCTCTTATATTCCTGTATTCCTCAGTGGTACTAGTATCAACCTAGTCATCAGAATCAGAGAACTACAGCATGACCCTCAAAATTCTCCTCTTGTGTCCCATATCAATAATGGTATTTTTTCCAGTTTTGAATGGTGAAGTTATTGTGGTACTTGTGTGTCAGTTTGGCTGGGCCTAATTTTGAGTGGCTGGGCAGCTGGATGTAGTTATTCCTCATGATGACACTGGTAATCACCTCCATGGTAGACTATGCAGGGAGCAGCCAAGTAGCTGCCTTAGGGATGTGGTCTGCTTCTAGTATATAAGGAGAAGTGTTGAGAAAGGGCTCTGCAGCTTTTTGGCACTCTTGGACCCTGCAAAAAGGGCAAGGAGGCCACATGTTCTGACCTCCTAAAACCACACAAGAGGAAGGCAGAATCACTGTCAATAGCCCAAGGCCTATTACTGCAAGGCCGGACATGCTGCCTCCCTCCAGCCTTTTCTCCAACCGTTCCTCCCAAAGCACCCACCACCTCTCTCCTGGGTTCGCTAATTCGCTGCAGTGGCCACACAGAGCTCACAGATTATGGGGTTTATTAGGGAAGCACCACAGGCTACAATTCAAGTTCCGGAAAAAAATGCTCAGTCTTTCTCTCAGCCCACCGGCGCCTCAGCCAACAGTCTCTCACAGTCTCTTTCCCAGCAGTGCTGGTCCCTCGGTGTCTCACTCAGCAATACGTGTCTCTTGCATCTCTTTCCCAGCAACGCATGTCTCAGGAGCCCGTGTCTCTTTCAGCAGCACGTCTTCCTCAACCAGCAGTCAGAGAAAAAGAGTTCTGCATCTAGGAGGCCTCCTTTTGAGCTTGGCAGAGTGGCCAAACTAGCCAATCATAGCATCAGAACTCTAAGCACCTGAGAGAGAGCTTCCCATAACATTGTGTTGTGCCACGCCCAACAGAAATAACCCAGGTGGATAACATTTACAATCAGGAGCTCCTCAGTTGCTCATTCTACCACTGAGTTTACAATGACTTATGGGTAGAAAAGCCATACTAAGTAATTTACTACACTGCAGACCCTCCATGTAGTTGAGCCTTCATTCAGCAGCCTACCACGTTTCCTGCTGATTTGGGGACTGTCTCGGGACTTGAACTAGTGGCCTTCCGTGTTGTTGGTAATCTTGGGACTGTGCCATTTAATTTGTCAGCCTTGGGCTTGTCAGCTTCAGCAGCTAGCAGCTGCCTGAGTGAAAAGACACCTCCAGCTCCAGTGGGCCAGGAGCTAGAGGCAGAGCTGAAGCCCAAGGTCAAGCAGCTTTCACTCAGCCCCTAGAGCTTGGCACTTTGAACCCGGAATTCTAGCCTCATAAAGTGTAAGACAATAAATCCCTTTTTGTTAAAGCCACCCATTTGTGGTATTTTCTGTTAGAGCGACACTAGAGGAACAAACAGCCACAAAAAAGAGATGGCTACTACTGGTATTTTTGACCATTTATTAAGCTATACTAGCTCACTTTCTGATGAATCCTTGTCATTTTTAAAATTGAAGTAATTTCTTAGCATGTATCTTGAGGAAGTGTAGTACAAAACTAAACTTCTGAATTTTTGACTGATGAAATTTATATCTTTATGGAAGAAGCCTATTATTTAGAATTATCTGCTATCTGTTTTCAAGTAATTTAAAATTTTTATTGTAAGGGGTATTAACTGGACCCTGGAAGTGCATGCACATTTTGAAAATATAAATTTCATCCATCAAACATCAAATTTCTTTACTTGAATTAAATTATTGTCAAGTGTACATTTGGTGTTAATAGAGCATATATAATCACTTAAAAAAAGGATGTATGAAATAAATCCTATGGAGGCTATAATTAATATATCAAAAATTTAAATACTGATCAATGTTATGCCTTACTAAAGGCCAAAGGAACTATTAAACTGCCTATGCTTTTTTTCCTATATATTTGTTTTGTTGCTGTTGTTGAGAATATACACAGCAAAACATACAGCAATTCAATAATTTCTACATGTACAATTTAGTGACATTGATTATATCCTTTGAGTTGTGCAACCATTCTCACCCTCTTTTTCTAAGCTGTTCTTCCCTCATTAACATAAATAAATGCATTGCCCCGTAAGGTTCCTATCTAATCTTTGAAGTTGCTGTTGTCAATTACGTTGTTGTTGTTATGTGCTGTCGAGTCGGACCCGACTCATAGCGACCCCTCCTTGGGTTTCTGAGGCAGTATCATTACGGAAGTAGATTGCCCCATCTTTCTTCCAAGGAGTGGTTGGTGGGTTTGAACCGCCAGTCTTCTGGTTAGCAGTCAAGTGCTTTAGCCACTATGCTACCAGAGTTCCTGTTGTTAATTATAGATAGTTCTTAAAAGAGCATAATGCTTAAGTCAGATCTTTTTTTACTAGTGAAGTTAAACTAGTGCTCTAAGTGCATTGAGGCAAGCTGCAGTAAGCCAGCCTGGGAGCAGCAGAAGGCAGGAGTTTGTGTGCATAGAAGTGGGCTGCACAGCAAGCCAGCCCTGCAGCAGGTGGGGTAAGTGAGCAGGACAAGGGAGACCAGGAAATGAGCAGAGCAGTTTGAAACAACTAAGAGAGATAAAACTTGTCTGTCAGTTGGTTGTACTGTGGTGGCTTAAGTTGCTATGAGGCTGGAGGCTGTGCCACTGGTGTTTCAAATGCCAGCAGGGTTGCCATGGTGGGCAGGCTTCAGTGGAGCTTCAAGACTGAGAGACTTGGAAGAAGGAAGAGCTCATCCACTTCTCAAATAACTGGCCAGTGAAAACCTGGAATGAATAGCAGTGAAACACTGTGTGATATATTACTGGAAAACTTTATGAAGAGCCCTGAAACATTTTCCAATATGGTGCAGGAAGATGAGCCCCTCAGGTCGGACACTCAAAATACTACTGGAAAAGAGCTGCCTCTTCAGAGTAGAGCTGACCTTAATGATGTGGATAGAGTAAAACTTTCAGGACCCCCATTTGGTAATGTGGCACATCTCAAGGTGAGAAGAAACAGCTGCAAACATCCATTAATAATCAGAACATGGAATGTATGAGGTATGAATCTTTGAAAATTGGAAGTTGTCAGAAATGAAATAGAACACATAAAGATTGATATCCTAGGCATTAGTTAGCTGAAGTGGACCAGTTTTGGCCATTTTGAATCAGACAATCATATGATCTGCTATGCCAGGAATGACAAATTGAAGAAGAATGGCCTGGCATTCATCACCACAAAGAATGTATCAAGATCTCCCCTATCATTGATATCACACACAAGTAAAATCTTACTGATTCACAGTTGCAGCTGTATATTGACAGAGAACGTCCAGAAATGCAAGCTGGATTCAGAAGGGGATGTGGAGTGAGGGATATTATAGCTGATGTCAGATGGATCTTGGCTTAAAGCATGGAATACCAAAAAGATGTTTACTTATGTTCTATTGATCGTGCAAAGGCATTCGATTGTGTGGATCATAAAAAATTGTGGATAACATTGTGAAGAATGGGAATTCCAGAACACTTGATTGTACTCATGAGGAACCTGTATAGACTAGGAGGCTGTTACTCAAACAGAACAAGGGATACTGCATGTTTTAAAATCAGGAAAGGAGTATATCAGGGTTGTATCCTTTAACCATACTTATTCAGTCTGTATGCTGAGCAAATAATCCGTGGAGCTAGACTAGAAGAAGAACGTGGCATCAGGATTGGAGGAAGGCTCATTAATAATCTGAGATATGCAGAGGACACGACTTTACTTGCTGAAAGTGAGGATGACTTGGAGCACTTATTGATGAAGATTGAAGACTATAATCTGCAGTGTGGATTACACCTCAACATAAAGAAAACAAAAATCCTCACAACTGGACCAGTAAGGAGCATCATGATAGATGGAGAAAAGATTGAAGTTGTCAAAGACTTCATATTACTTGGTTCTATAATCAATGCCAATGGAAGCAGCAGTCAAGACATCAAAAGGCGTACTGCATTGGGCAAATCTGTTGCAAAAGAGCTCTTTCAGGTGCCGATGAGCAAAGATATCTCCCTGAAGACTAAGATGTGCTTAACCTAAGCCATGTTATTTTCAGTTGCCTCATATGCATCTGAGAGCTGGGCAGTGAATAAGAAAAACTGAAGAAGAGTTGATGCTTTTGAGTTGTGGTATTGGCAAAGAATGCTGAAAGTACCATGGACTGCTAAAAGAACCAACAAATCTGCCCTGGACGAAGTACAGCCAGAATGCTCCTTGGAGGTGAGAATGACCAGAGTTTGTCTCACCTACTTTGGTCATGTTGTCAGAAGGGACCATTCTCTAGAGAAGGTTGTCATGCTTGGTAAAGTGGAGGGTCAACAGAAGAGGGGAAGGCCCTCAACAAGATAGATTGACACGGTTGCTGCAGCAATGGGCTCAGGTATACTAGGGCTGGTGAGGCTGGCACAGGACCAGGCAGTGTTTTGTTCTGTTGTACATAAGGTTGCTGTGAGTCGGAGGTGATGCGTATGCACATAACAACAACAAAAATAGTGCTCTATTTTTAGATGACTTTGGAGGATATTTGGTTTAAAAATTATCTCAGAGCAATAGTTTCAGGGGTTCATTTACCCCCTATAGTTCCAGAAAGTACTAGCATTTGTGAGAATTTTATATTCTATTCCCTATTTTCCCCCTTTTCATCAGGATTCTTCTATGGAATCTTTGGTCAAAATGTTCAGTAATGGTAATCAGGCACCATCTAGTTATTGTGGTCTCATGGCGAAGGAGACAGTTGTTTATTGAGGTAATTAACCACATATTCCTTATTCTCCTCCTGTTCCTGACTCTCCTTTTTCCTCTTTTGCCCCAGATGAATAGAGCCCAGTAGTGTGCCTTAAATGGCTGCGTGCAAGCTTTAAGACCCAAGGCATTATGGAGTGAACTAGGAGGTAGAACCGAAGCAGTGAACACATTATTTAAGCCAATTAACTGGGCTTCCCATGAAACCAGGACCGTTCTTTAAACTTGCAAACTAAGAAACCAAATTCCATGAGGTGTTTCATTGTACATAGAAACTGCCTCAGCAGCTACTCTTATTACTATTTTTTGTTACTGTAAATATATCTTTCACACAACTTTTGCCAATTCAGCTATTTACAGGGTACAACTTACTGAAACAATTATAATAATGAGCTACCTTTAATGTGAATTTTCTATCACCCTTAACCCCCCTTTTTCCCATCTCCCTCCTGCCCCTGGTAACCACTAATAAACTTTGGTCTCTATACATTTACCTTTTCTTGTCTTTTTATATAAGTGAGATCATACAATATTTGTCCTTCTGTGATAGGCTTCTTTCTCTCAGCATGATGTTTTTAAGTTCCATCCATACTGCAGCATGTATCAAGACTTCATTTTTCCTATTGACTACAGTATTCCATTATATATATGTAGCACATTGAACTGTCTATGCTTTTGTTGACTCTGTTTAAATCTTCCATAAGGCAGTTGACATACATTCACAAGAAATGCCATAGTGAACCTGATGGACCTGGGATAGCAGCATTAACTAGCGAGGAGAGAACTCGATGGGCTAAGGTTATAATTTGCACTTTTCTTAATTAACTTTTTCCCAAAGAAATTATTTTCAGATTTTCTGGTTTATCGTGTTTCATTTGTGACATTTAATCATTATCTCCTTGCCCTGTAGGCACGAGAGTATCTGATTGGTCTTGTTCCAGAGAATTTGACTATGTTAGAAAAAATTCAGAGCAGTGTACTGGTATTTTCCATGGATGATGGCAGTCCACATGTAACACCAGAAGATAATTCCCAGGTATTTAACTATCTTGTTCTGTTACTTCTTCTCATAATTTTTCTGGAGTATTCTTTTGTATATTGAGCTTCAGTACGTTTTTTTTTTTTTAAATTCATGTATGCTCTTACAACTCCTCTTTAGCTATGATAAATGCATGTGCCAAATTGAAGCTTATACAAAAATAAATAGTGCTTTGTATATTCTTGCCACATTGTTTAGGACCTTTTAGATGCATCTTGCACTTTGTTTAAAGAAGAATGACTGCTTTTTGCATATCAGCGGTCATTGTTTCCCAGCCTTTTTTACTTGGACAGCACACACGGAAAATGGGCACAAGACACTGGGTAAATGAGCTGCTTATGCCGCAGGCAGCATGAGAATTTACCTGTAAGTCCAAACCTCTGTGCCTTGACACCTTAGTTGGGAAGCTCTGTCTTAAGAATTATCTCACTCTCGTAAGTAATTTACTATATCATTTGATTTTATTGAACTTACTGATATTATTTAATGAGTTCAAGGATAAACTGTGACTTTATTTGGTCTTTTTTCTTGGGGTAATATTATTGCATTATTTAGTGAGTTCAAGGCTAAACTGTGACTTTATTTAGTCTTTTTTCTTGGGGTAATATTATTGCTTCCAGGGAATTAGAAGGTAGTAGTATTAATGGAAGTCTCAGTTTTTAGAAAACACTTGAATTATTTCATAATACAGTCATCAATTCTAAGTGATAGGAATAAAATGATGTAGAGTTAAAAACTCTTGTAGCTAGAAACTGACTTTTCTTCTTTTTTTTTCAGTAGGAGAATCACCAGAGTTCTTTATAAATCTGTTTAAAAATATATGCCATTATATATATGTTTTCTCTATAGGGAAATATATGTTGATATGTTTCTAGATTTACCTATTTTCCTAAAATGACATACAATCTTTGATCTATGTTTTAGTTGAATGTGGTTCACACTTTTTTGCTTACAATCCATAGTTAGAAGTATATTTTGATTGCAGTCTAAATACACATACACACACACACACATACACGTACATATGCATATGTAGGTATAATAGAAGTTTCACAAGACATTAATTACTTTTAGTATCTGGAGTGTACTCTGATATTTATTCTATTTCTTTTTCTAAAGAATATTGATGATGATGCACTAAATTGATTGCATGACTCACAGATAGGCCATGACCTACAGTTTGAAAAACATGTTTAGTGGCATATGAATTCTTGAAATATTTTCCTCCTCACCAGACTTTAATAACTAAATGTATCAAGCCCTCTTACAATATTCAAGTTGTAAAAACCTTGCTCTTTTAATGAAGTGTTCTTTATATGCTTGAGTATTCTCTCCTCTGGCAGAATTGCCTTAATTTTGAGGTTTTGAAAAATATCTGAAGTCATAGACAGAATTATTATTCCATTTGTGTATAACTGTATTATAATTTTTTGAAATTTGATTTATTTGTAGATGGGAGAGTAAAATGATGTATAATATATGATAAATATACTTATAAAATGACTAACAAAACCTTTCAATTTGGAAAATTAATTTATTTTAGCTAACTGCAATGGTCCTTGCTGGAGATCCAACAGTACTCTGGGGTGACAAATCCTATAATTTGATCTCCTTTTCTAATGGAGTATTTGGCTGTAATGCTGATGTAAGTAATCTACTGAGGTTATTTTTCCGTTTCAATCCTTTAGGTTAATTTAAATGGCAATAAACCATAAATACCTATACTGTTTGATGATAGAATAAGTAAACTCTTCCATTAGTTATAAGATATTGTAGTAAGAAGTTTAGTTATGAATGTATGACTATAGTAAGTTGTAAGTTACCTGTAGAAAGGCTAACAATTTAGTGTGTATTTGCAAAATGTATATTGTGTGTCGTTTTTATTTAGTATAAGCTCTTTAAAATGCACTTCTAACTGTTTCTTCAGAATTACAACCTATTTAAAAATATGTTATTATATATATGTTCTGTTTACAGGAAAATGTATATGGATGTATTCCTAGATTTACCTAACTTTTTTCCTAAAATGACATGTAATCTTTGGTATATTGTTTATTCAGACTGCAGATATTAGAATTTCTTTAACAGTAAATCTTGACCATATTCATAAATTTTGACACTCTTCCTAATTCTTTTCTTTTAAGTCCTGTTGCTTCTCCTGTGTTCTTCTCCCATGGACTTTCTTTACTGGCTCTACCTTATCACTTTCTAATAGGCAACTGAGAGGCTGACAGGTTTATGAATCAAAATTGGGGGAAAAAAAAGAGTTGTAAAACCCACTATAATCTCATTATCATACTTTTCATAAAGTTCATAATTTGATGTAACATAGTATGAGGTAGGATTTTTTTCCTTTTGTCTTTTTGGTAGCCTTCCTCCAAAAGCATTTAGTAACTGTAAAATACTAAAAAGGCCTGTTACATTGATAGGGGTTCAGTAGTTGTATTAATCATCATATTTATTCAGTTTTAAGTGATAGAAATCTAACTAAGACTGGCAGTAGTTTAAGAAGACGTGTTGATATAAGGATACAACTAAATTTGGGTAAGGCTGATTTTTAGTGTATAGAAGCTTTCATTAGAAATCTATTTTTCCCTAATTTTTGACAGTTCTTTCTTTTGTTTGGCTTCATGTGTAGGTAAACTGCCCCATGTAGTTGTTTATAGTCTCCTGTCTTCATAGCTCTCTTCATAGCTTAGTGGCCCCAGGGGAAATAACTGTCTTTTTTTCTTTTTGGTGGTTCTAACAATAGTCTTAGAACTAAAACTTACTGGTTCTGATTGGCCTGTATAGATCACGTGCCCATTTGGAAAAGTCACGTTCTGTGATTGGCCTGGCCTGGGTCACATGCCTAACCTGGATGGAACCTAGAGGACAGAATCAATCTCATTCAAACCAAGAGAATTCACACTCATTCAAACTGAGAATTCAGGCATGATTTCCTAAAGAAAAATGAAGTAGGCTTTTTTTTTTTTTTTTTAAATAAGTCCCAGAAGAAGATAGAATGGTTAATCAGCGGTTAGTAACATTAGATGTCTATTTCATAGTGGTAGCTCATCAGACCAACCGAACATGAGCTGTTTTCAGGATTTATTTTCTTGTACTCTTTGAGTGCACTGTTGACAAAATATTTTTTTTCTTAATTGACTCAGTTTTCTTCTCTTCATCTCCTGTTTGAGTTTCCTTGACCTTCCTCAGTCTGATTTATGTCTTCACTGTCCTTTGTAAGGTAGCTAACTGCCTTCTCTTACTAAGGCATCTTGCTTCCTTTTCCTTTTGATCTGTCTGCCACAGTTAGTTACTCTCTTCTTCATTTGTGTTCTGATAATGCCTTTGTCTCCTTAACTGTCTATTCCTATCTACTTGATTCAAAAATGGACTTTAATATTACTCACATTTCCCCTCCCTTCTCCTGCTCTCTTCATTGGTTTTAAAGTTTAATTGTCCATTTTTGTATCAGTAACTTGTAAATATACTCTTCCATCTTTTACCTGTTACTATCATTTTGAAAGTTGTATTCCACTTTATGTTAAATTATTCAAATTGGATGTTACTTTGTTCCATAAAGGTAAGTATTGCAAACAGAATTCACTGTCTCACCTCTCTTCCCTTATCCCTTCCTCTACAAAAAATACCTGCCTGTGCTTTGATTGTTATTAATAGCACCAACATCCTGCTGTTTGCTCATACTCAGGACAGAAATAATCTTAATGGTATTTTCTGTTTATCCATAAAGATATATTGGACCCATAAGCAGTATACATCCCAGCAAAAGTCCGATGCTTTTCTGTAGTGAGTGGATGTGTATGATTTATGTATGTGTGTTAACACCCACATATTTATAAAATCAATCTGATTATTTCCAGTAGATAATCTGCTTTTTTTTTTTTTTTCCCATCAGAAAGGCAGTTTAATAAATCAGGCATGGTGCTTTCATGCTGTCATTAATAAAAACAAAGCAGGTATATATATATATGCAAAGGTTGTTAAAATACACTGCTGAATAAAACATCAAAGGGTGTAAGCATATGCTTAGTATTACATTATTTCCATTAAAATGAGGAAAATATACATCTCACCTACAAACTTTTATATAAATTAATTGTATTTAGAAAGCTGTGAAGATAATAATAATATTTGTAGTCAGTCTCCGGGGAGATAAATTGTATTCTAGACATCAGGGATGGAGGGAAACTACTTTCAGAGATGTATTTGTAGGTAATATTTAAAAAATTGTCTAAAGTGTGGTTTGTGAAAGAAGAAGTACTTTAAAAATATTGTGGGAGGATATCAAGAACATTATCCATGAAGAAAGCAAGAGATCACTAAAAAGACGAGAAAAGAAGACCAAAATGGATGACAGAAGAGACTCTGAAACTTGCCCTTGAGCAGAGAGTAGCTAAAGCAAACGGAAGAAATGACAAGATAAAAGAGCTGAACA
>NW_006922231.1:371652-390801 GCF_000298275.1 Orycteropus afer afer | reverse complement strand
TAAAAGAACTAACAGAACTGTCCTGGAGGAAGTGCACCTGAAATGCTCCTTGGAAGTGAGAATGGCCAAACTTCGTGTCACCTACTTTGGTCATGTTGTCAGAAGGGACCATTCCCTGGAGAAAAATGTCATGCTTCGTAGGGTTGAGGGTCAACGAAAGCGGGGAAGGCCTTCAACGAGATCGATTGACACTGTGGCTGTGATGATGGGCTCAAGGATAGCAGCCGTCATGGAGCTGGCGCGGGTTTGGGCAGTGTTTCGTTCTGCTGTGCACGGGGTCGCTATGAGTCAGAAATGACTTGATGGCACCTAACAACAACAACAAATTTCCAGGAGTTTGAGGATAGTGAATCAGGTATGGTGGCAATTGTGAAGTCTGTGTCTTTAAACACCATATACACCAGTACATGGCACAGGAACTGAAGGCTCAACGTGCATTCCATGAAATTTTCCAAATATACTCTGTTTTCGAACACTTCAACACAGAGAATTAAAAATTTATTGATAGTCTACTTTTTAAATTCCATGTAGGTTTCCCTTGTAACCTAAGATGGCTTTAGAAAATGCAATTTAACCTAAATAAAACATCATTCCAAAACCAAACTTTAGTGAAGTATATGTACTGTAAGTAAAGCTTTTTTTAATCCAAAGCCATGTTGCTACTCTCTTCCATCAGTGTTGTGATAATGAGTGTTGTCACTGTGGGTGATTAGCTATCAATTTTTATAATTATGCTAGCTAATCATATCTTCCTCTTAGGTTTTAAAGTACTTAAGGTCAGCTATTTTGTCTCTTCTCTATTGTATGCTTTATATAGGATACATAGGAAGCATGTAATAAACATTAGTTATTAACAATGACAGCAGTAGTAACAGTAGTTATTGGTGTGGGCCAGGTCCTAAGTACTGTATAAACATTGTTGAAATAATTTTTCACATCAGTTACATTAGGGTAGGCATTATTATCCCCCCTAGCAGATGGGGTAGTTTGCTGAGTTAATTAATTTTCTTACTATTGCACTGCTAGGAAGTAGTGGAGCTTGTATTCAGAACCAAGCCCATATTCTTAAACAGAATGTTACACATGTTGTTGTTTGTTTTTGTTATGTGCCATCGAGTCAGACCTGACTCATAGCGACCCCTCCTTGGGTTTCCGAGATGGTATCACTACGGGAGCAGATTGCCCAACTTTCCTTCCGAGGAGTCCCTGTTGGGTTTGAACCACCAGCCTTCTGGTTAGCAGTCAAGTGCCTTAGGCACTACAGCACCAGAGCTCCTATGTTACACATATGACATCAATAAAAGTGAAAAACGGAAAGGGGAATATTATGTGAACAAATAAAGCATCAGGAAAGCATTGGAGTTTTTAAGATTTCCTAACACTTTTTAAAATGATTAGCTGGGGTGGGTGAGTAGAATTACAAGTCAAACTTAACATCTTTCAGTCTTGCCCTTTCTCCCTGGATCCAGTAAGAAGTAGCGATTGGTGTTCTTTTTTTAAAAATGAAACAATATATGTGATAATTTTCATGAAAATTCTTTGTAAAACTATAAAGCTTTAACACAGTTTTGAGATGGGGTTAGAAAATGGGTTTTCCAGTGACCTATGAGTCTTGTTATGAATGTTGCTGACGAAGGGAATGGCCTGTTTAGTTACTTTGTACTGACCTCCCCTAAGAGCCTTTCCCAATGGTGTGGCTGCTACATACTGGTTAATAGTATACTGTGCTGTTTGGCTTCTGTGGTTCATTCTATAGGAAAGCAGAACTGTAGTGTTTGGGTGACATTTAGGATACCTAATTATTGTCTCTGAAACTGGCCCTTTCCTATCAGGCTAGCAGTGTCACATTCAATTCATGAATGGTAACTTTGTTCAGTGTAAAGTGGTAGCAGTAACACAGAGAAGGAACCATCTGATGTGATTGTCATCAAAAGGACATGGAAAAAATAAGGCAGACAGAGTTTGTCCTCCAAAATAAATGATGGGGAAATTTATTAGCTGCAGTTTCTTTAGATAGAGATATAGATTTAGCTGTCAAACCCATAACATCCCTGTACCCATTTTTCCTACCTTTCTTAAACACTGAGAATTATTTCTGCCACAACTGGTCACTCAGATAGAACAACTCACAAAATGGCTATGTCTTAATGCTCAGCTACTGACCTTTGTTTTTACCTAAGTAAGTTTATGCCCATGCTAACTGCCTTCAAAGCATGTGCTGTCCACCTCTGCTTTCCCACACTGCTCTTATAATCCCAGAGCATTTTAGCTTTACATACCTACACTTGCTTTGACTTCCAGTACAAACAGCAGTTATTTTCTTTAGATTGTTTCTTTTGCACACTCCTTCTATTACCTCAGGAGCCCTAATTAGGACCTTTCACCTTCTAACATTTATTCTTAAAAAAAAAAAAAAGTGACTACACTATATGAAGTCCCTATCTTTATGATTAGAAGGTGGGGCATTTTAGGATTTTAAGAGTAAGTTACATTTTCTGCACTTCAATGTAATCTGTTAAGGATGGGGGAACAGTGAAAAGTATATTTGGTCAAGCTTTAACTTGACAAAGTATTCAAAATCTTGTTTCTTTTCATTTTAGCATGCGCCTTATGATGGAATGGTTATGGTCAACATCAATCATTATGTTGATCAGAAAATTTTTGAGAATGAAGGAAAATGGAAGGTATACTAGAAAAAATATTTCATCCTTTTCCCCCCTAATATTTTTTATAGATAAAAAATTTTTAAGTTTTTCCTATTTTCAGGGTTCAGAAAAAGTGAGAGATATACCACTTCCAGAGGAGCTTGTTTTCACTGTAGATGAGAAAGTGTTAAATGACATCAAACAAGCTAAAGCCCAATTTCTGAAGCAGGTAGCTTTCCACTTTTCTATTAATGCTTTCTCTTTTAACTACCTTCTATAAAAATTTGGTTATTATCCAAGTAATACAGTATAAAGCATTTTAAAGTTACAGCTTTAATACCTTTATTTACTTCTGATGATTACACGATCATTTGTATTACCTTTGGGGTATGCTCCTTAGTGAGTTTTCACTGCTCCCATGTACTAATTCTTTTTGTTAGGCATCCGACCTGGATATTGTGTCTTACGCCTTTACATCTTTTGGCAAAAAGCTAACCAAGAAGAAGATGCTTCACCCTGATACATTTGTTCAGCTTGCACTTCAGCTGGCTTATTACAGACTTCATGGACGGTGAGGACCAATCATTTTTCAGTTTTTAGAATCTTTAAGTCTAAGTTTATCTTTTCCATAGCCATTCCATCCTAACTCTCCAGTGTTTTTCCCCATCCCACTTTTCTGCAGTTGGTACTCTGTCCTAATTTGGATTTCTATCAGCAATGTCTGAGAGTTTCAGTCTTTGACAGATTCCTTATTTTTTACAACCTTGACACATTTGAAGTATCTAGTCTTTTCTGACAGTGTTTTCATGTTTTGGAATTTATAGCACTTAGGAGCTCTGGTGGCGTAGTGCGTAAGGCATTTGACTGCTAACCAGAAGAAGGTTGGTAGTTCAGACCTGCCAGCCACTCTGCAGAAGGAAGACTGGGCTTCTGTAAAGATTTACCACCTCAGTAACCCAAAGTGGGTCACTATGAGTCGGAATCAACTCGATGGCAGTGAGGTTTTTTTTTTTTTTTTTTGGTTTAGTTTTCTTATGACCTCAGAATTCTGATGAGTTCATGAAAAGTTATGGTTTTATAGATTATCCAGTCTTTCTCATTGTTAGGATAGTCAATCTGACTATTGTGACTTTCTGGATCCTAAGCACGAGTAGAAATGCCTTCTTCTTCCTCCTAATCTCTGTCTGTATGATTTTACCTATTATAGATACTTCATAAAATTGGAATAATGTCATATTTGTCCTTTTATGTCTGACTTAAAAGGATGGTTTCAAAGTTCATCCATGTATCAGAACTTCCTTTTTATGGCTAGATAATCTTCTCTTATATGCATGTACCACATTTTGTTTATCCATTTATCTGCTGGTGGGCACTGGGTTGATTTATACCCTTTGACCATTGTGACAAATAGAGCCAGGAAAGGGAGGGAGTGGCTGGGGACCACAAAGTGGTAAGATCCAGGTAGGAATTAGGTAAGGGGAGGGCGGAGAGATTTCCATCAGCTAAGGGAGACAAACTTGTCTGTCAGTTTGTCATCCTGTGGGGCTTGCACGTTGCTGTGAGGCTTGAGGCTGTGCCACTGGTGTTTCAAATGCTAGCATGGTTGCACACTGTGCATAGGTTTCAACGCAGCTTGCAGACTGAGACAGACTAGGAAGAAGGAAGAAGCCATCCACTTCTCAAAAAATTAGCCAGGGAAAACCTTATGAATAGCAGAGAAGCACTGTTTGATACATTATTGGGCAACTTTATGAATAGCTTGGAAACATTGTTCAACACAGTGCAGGAAGATGGGCCCCTTGGGTTGGAAGGCACTTAAAATAGGACTGGGAAAGAGCTGCCTCATCAGAGTAGAATCAACCTTAATGATACGGATAAAGTAAATCTTTGAGGACCTCAGTGTGCTGATGTGCACGACTCAAATTGAGGAGAAACAGCTGCAGGCATCCATTAATAACTGGAAAATGGAATGGACGAAATATGAATCTAGGAAAATTGGAAGTTGTCAAAAATGAAGTGGAATGCATAAAGATTGATGTCCTAGGCATTAGTGAGCTGAAATGGACTGGTTTTGGCCATTTTGAATCAGATGACCATATAATCTGCTATGCCGGGAATGCCAATTTGAAGAGGAATGGCATGGCATTCATCATCAGAAAGAATATTTCAAGATCTGTCCTGAAGTACAACACTGTTAGTGATAGGATAATATCCATACACCTACAAGGAAGACCTTTTCATACTACTGCTATTCAAATTTATGCACCAACTACCAAAGCCAATTTTGAGGAAATTGAAGATTTTTATCAACTTCTGCAGTCTGAAATTGACCAAACATGTAATCAAGATGTGTTGATTATCACTGGTGATTGGAATGCAAAAGTTGGAAACAGAAGAGTCACCCCAGTAGTTGGAAAATTGGGCCTTGGTGACAGAAATAATGCTGGAGATAGCATGATAGAATTTTGCAAGACCAATGACTTATTCACTGCAAATACCTTTTTTCAACAACACATATGGTATCTATACACATGGACTTCGCCAGATGGAGTACACAGGAATCAGATTGACTACATCTGTGGCAAGAAGTGATGGAAAAGCTCAGTATCTTCAGCCAAAACAAGGCCAGGAGCTGATTGTGGAACAGACCATCAACTGCTCATACATAAGTTCTACTTGAAGTTGAAGACAATTAAAACAAGTCCATGAGAGCCAAAATATGACCTTGAATATATCCCTCCTGAATTTAGAGACTATCTAAAGAATAGATTTGATGCTTTGAACACCAGTGACCGAAAACCAGAATAATTGCAGGATGACATCAAAAGCATCATCCATGAAGAAAGCAAGAGGTCATTAAAAAGACAAGAAAGGAAGAAAAGACCAAAATGGGTGACAGAAGAAACTCTGAAACTTGCCCTTGAGCAAAGAGTAGCTAAAGCAAATGGAAGAAATGATAAGATAAAACAACTGAACAGAAGATTTCAAAGAGCAGCTTGAGCAGACGAAGCCAATTACTATAATGAAATGTGCAAAGCCCTGGAGTTAGAAAACCAAAAGGGAGGAACACATTCAGCACTTCTCAAGCTGAAAGAACTGAGGGAAAAATTTAAGCCTCGAGTTGCAATATTGAAAGATTCTATGGGCAAAATATTGAATGATGCAGAAGTATCAAAAAATATGGAAGGAATACACAGAGTCCCTGTACCAGAAAGAATTGGTCGATGTTCTTCATCCATTTCAGGAGGTGGCATATGATCAAGAACCAATGGTATTGAAGGAATAAGTCAAAGCTGCAGTGAAGGAATTGGTGAAGAACAAGGCTTCAGGAATTGACAGAATACCCAGTGAGATGTTTCAACAAACAGATGCCCTGCTGGAGGCACTCACTTGGCTATGCCAAGAGATTTGGAAGACAGCTACCTGGCCAACTGACTGGAAGAGATCCATATTTGTACCCATTCCAAAGAAAGGTGATCCCACAGAATGTGGAAATTATCGAACAATATCGCATGCAAGTAAAATCTTACTGAAGATAATTAAAAAATAGTTGCAGCAGTATATTGATAGAGAACTTCCAGAAATGTAAGCTGGATTCAGAAGAAGACGTGGAACAAGGAATATCATTGCTGATGTCTGATTGATCTTGGCTCAAAGCAAAGGATACCAGAAAGATGTTTACTTATGTTTTAATTGACTACGCAAAAGCATTTGATTGTGTGGATCATAACAAATTGAGAAGAGTGGGAATTCCAGAACTTGATTGTACTCATGAGGAGTACATGTACGTAGACCAGGAGGCTGTCATTCAAACAGAACAAGGGGACACTGCATGGTTTAAAATCAAGAAGGAAGTGTGTCAGGGTTGTATCCTTTGACCATACTTATTTAGTCTGTATGCGGAGCAAATAATTCGAGAAACTGGACTATATTAAGAAGAACATGGCATCAGGATTGGAGGAAGGCTCATTAACAACCTAAGATATGCAGATGACACGACTTTGCTTGCAGAAAGTGAGGATGATTTGAAGCACTTACTGATGAAGATTAAAGAATACAGTCTACAATATGGATTACATCTTGATATAAAGAAAACAAAAATCCTTACAACTGGACCTATAAGCACCATCACGATAAATGAAGATTGAAATTGTCAAAGATTTCGCATTGCTTGGTTCTACAATTGATGCCAGTGGAAGCAGCAGTCAGGACACACAACAGCGTATGTTGTTGTTATGTACCACTGAGTCATCCCCGACCCATAGCAACCTCTCCTTGGGTTTCTGAGGCACTATCACTACGGATAGGGAGCTCTGGTAGTGTAGTGCCTAGGCACTTGACTGCTAACCAGAAGGCTGGCGGTTCAAACCCACCAGCTGCTTCTGGGAAGGGCGGTTGGGCAATCTAGTTCCGTAGTGATGCTGCCTCAGAAACCCAAGGAGGGGTCACTATGAGTTGAATTGACTTGATGGCAGTGAGTTTGAGTTTGAGGTTTTTAAGTCCAGTTTCTTTCTTTTTTCTTTTGTTGCCTGTGCTTTTGTTGTCATATTTAAGAAACTTTTACCACATCCAAGGTCATGAACATTTACCCTTGTGTTTTCTTCTAAGAGTTTTACAGTTTCTAAAAGCATTGATGTTTTATATGAAGGAAATAGAGGCCAAGGATTAGTTTTCTATGGCTTTCTAATAAATTAACTGAAAAGTTAGTGGCTTAAACAATAAATATTTATTATCTTTCTGTTTCTGGGGATCGGGAATCCAGGCATGGCTTATCTGGGTGCCTCTTGCTCAAGGTCATCTCTAATGGAGTTGCAGTCGGGTGTTGAACAAAGATGCCCCCTGAATGCTCTCCACTTCCAAGCTCACTTACAGGCCTCACCAGCCATTGGCCAGAGACCTCCCTCAGTTTCTTGCCACGTGAGCCTATCCATAGGGAAGTTTCCAACACAGCAGCTGGGTTTCCTCAGAGCAAGGAAGTGAAAGAGTAAAAGCTCTCTTTGTAACCTGATTTTAGAAGTGATAACCTATAACATTTAACATATGCCCTATTCTATTAAAAGTAAGTCAGTAGGTCCAGCCCACTCTAAAAGTGAGAGGATACAAGGGCATAGATAACACGATGTG
Source organism: Orycteropus afer afer (assembly GCF_000298275.1). Lineage (NCBI taxonomy): Eukaryota > Metazoa > Chordata > Mammalia > Tubulidentata > Orycteropodidae > Orycteropus > Orycteropus afer. Next base: position 383,032 of record NW_006922231.1, on the reverse strand, counting down.
TAAGCATCTGAGGACCATCTGAGATAATACCACAGATTCCAATACACAGAATCTGACAGCCACCAAGCCTTTGAAACAGCCCATTTTATACCAGGTCCTGTTTACCAAAGTATTTCATGCTCTTTCACTTTGAAAATAGACTTTTATATATTGAAAGTCTCAACTTTCGTCTGTATCTTAGGGCTTAGTTTCTGGCCAAAGCCCTCTGTATTAGATGAAGTCTGTTTGTAATGACATTAGAGCATTTTTAGATAAAAGAGTAAACTTTTTTTTTTTTTTAAAGATATACTGGCTTGATAGATAAACACAAAGCAACACACTGCCGTAGAGTCGGATCTGACTCATAGCGACCCCTCCTTAGGCTTCCAAGGCCGTGTCACTATGGAAGTAGATTGCCTAACCTTCCTTCTGAGGAGTGAGCGACTGATGGGTTTGAACCGCCAGCCTTTTGGTTAGCAGTCAAATGCCTTAGGCACTATGCCACCAGATAGGCCCTTATTCTTTCATATGGTACACTCTCACTTTTTTCTTTTAGCCCTGGCTGCTGTTATGAAACAGCTATGACAAGATATTTTTACCATGGTCGTACAGAAACTATGAGATCATGTACAGTAGAAGCTGTCAGGTGGTGCCAGTCCATGCAAGATCCTTATTCCCAGGTGAGTATTTGAAAAGGAAAAAAAATCACTGGGTTTGTTTAATTTCTCTAAAGGTGGTTTGGCCCTTGAATAAACTAGCTTCTTTGCTTCAGTTTTCCTGGATCATTAAAACATTCTCAGACTTTTTTTTTTCCCTGAAGTTTCCAAAACATTTGTTCATTTGGCAGTGAAGTGTATACTCTGAAAGAATAAGAAACAGGGACAACAGGGAGGATTAATGGTATTGCATCATCATAAGTGTGTTTGAAAGGGCTTCTCTTTTGGAGAGTGGTTTTTCATTCAGGATTTGAGAAAGAAGATCATATGAGTCATTTTCTAAATGTGTTTTTTCAATGTGTTACTTTAGTATTGCTGATCTACCTTTGGAATAATACCAGACTCTCCTAAAGTACCTTTATTTATTTATTTATTTATTTTAAGAGCTTGTTTTACATTCAATGTAACGTGTACATTTAGTTTCATTCCTCATTAGCCATGTCCAACCTTAACCCAGTCTCCTCCCCTCCCTACCCTTCAGCCCTCCCCCTGTGACCCTCATAATTATGCCCTCCTGTTTGTCCTGCCTTTCTTCAGTTTGCATGTTGGTCTTCTGTTGTCCCATGGTCTATTGCTCTAAGGGATGTATTACCATAGAGTAAGTATGTGGGTGCGGCATCCTGGGTTGAGTGGTCTGCGTGTACATCTTGTTAACTATTGGGCTGAGAGCCTGCCCCTGGGGTGAGTTTATTCCAGGTGCAGAATGTATTCCAGGGCCATAGTACTGGGAGTCTCACCAGATTTCATCTGACCAGTAATTTTGGTCATTATTGAGCTTTTGGATTTTGTTCCACGTTTTCCCTCCCACTCTATCCAGGATCTCCAGATTTGATCCTTTCCTGAGTGGTTGGCATTGGTAGCCGGGCACCTTCCAGTTCTTCTGGTCTCAAGGGCTATCATGTCCTAGGACTGATTGCTTCTAAATGCCCCCTTTTTTTTTTTTTTCTCCTTTGTGTTCTCCTTTACTTCCGATGCCAGGAGACCATTAGCTGCATCTTAGATGGCTGCTTGAAAGTTTTTAAGACCCCAGTCGCTACTCACCAATGTAGGATGTGGAGCAATGCTTTTATATATTTTGTTGTGCCATTTGAGTCTGGTTCCCCCAGTACTATGGTCCTGAGGCAGTAGATCTATTGGATCTCTCTCCCATAGCATTGGGATGTCTGTGAGGGATTACTCTGTGTCTGTCTTCTATTGTTTCTGTAAGGACTGCAGGTATTTTGTATCACTGGTGTTTGTACAAGATTAGCCTCAGCTGAGTCTATCCTTGGTCTAGAGTATACCTCTGTTCACTGACCCCTGTCTGATCATCTCAGGTGTTTATGTGTTTATCTGTATAGCCTAGTGTTTGGTGTTAATGGCAATGTGGTATTGTGGACACATTGGTTGGTATTAGCATCTGTTGTCTATCTCTTATGTGCACAGTTTGGTGTCCTCTCATTTCCCAGTGTTATTATGGTGGTCATATATCCTTCCCATATATCCCTCCCCCTACCCGTGTCAGCATGTAAGCCCCAACTAGCCCTAAATTAATCCCTCTCCAATAAAGTACCTTTATTGAAAGGAAGCTTTTCTTAATTTAGTTGAGTATGTTTAAAATCACAGTTCCATTATTGTTTTTATATATTAGAAACAGTTCAGTTTTCTTTTTGAAAACCAGGGCAAAACCATGTTTAATTGTATCTTTCCCTTTCATAGTTTTATGTATTCCTTAGATTCTCTAACATGGTCATGTATTATTTTATGTATTTATTTTTATACCTCTTTTTATTTATTTTTAGAGAGAGTGGATTATTCCATAACACATTTATATTATTCCTAATTGAAGAGGCACAATAGATGCCAGAGTGTTTTATATGTTTTGTTTCATACTTTTTTTAAAAAAGCATTTAAATGCAGTGTATTTCCTTCCCACTGCTATTATACTATTCAATTTGTGTCTCTGATTATGACAGACATAGTCATATATATATTGATTTATTTTACTTTCACATTGTTGTTGTTGTTAGGTGCCAAGTCAGTTCCAACTCATAGTGATGATCCCATGTACAACAGCGAAACACTGCCCAATCCTGCGCCGTCCTCACAGTTGCTGCTGACTTTGAGCCCATTGTTGAAGCCACTGTGTCATTCCATCTCATTGACAGTCTTCCTCCTTTTGCACTGACCTTCTGCTTTACCACCAAGCATGTTGTCTGCAGGGATTGGTCCCTCCTGATAACTTGTCCATAGGGCTAAAGATGGAGTCTTGCCATCCTTACTTCTAAGGAACATTCTGGCTATACTTTTTCCAAGAGTTTTGTTCATTTTCGAGCAGTTCATAGTATGTTCACTGTTCTTCTCCCACACCGTAATCCAGATGCATCAATTCTTCTTCATTCGTTCTTATTCACTGTCTAGCTTTCATATCCATATGAAGAGATTGAAAATACTATGGCTAGTGTCAGACCCACCTTAGTCTTCACAGTGACATCTTTATTCTTAAACACTTTGAAAAGGTCTTTTGCAGCAGATTTGCCCAGGGCAGTATGTCATTTGATTTCTTGACTGCTGCTTTCATGGGCATTGATTATGGATCTAACTAAAATGAAATCCTTGACAACTTCAATCTGTTCTCCATTTATCATGATTTTACTTATTGGTCCCATTGTAAGGAATTTTTTCTTTTATGTTGAGGTGTAATCCATACTGAAGGCTATAATCTTTGATCTTCACCAGTAAGTGCTTCAAGTCTTCTTTGCTTTCAGCAAGCAAGGTTTTATCATGATTTTGTACAGTTTGTTATTGAAGCATCTCTTGATTTTGTTAACACAGCTTCTTGAGCGGCACCAAAAGATGTTACAAGCTTTTGCAAAGCATAATAAAATGATGCAAGACTGTTCAGCTGGAAAAGGTACTTAGATTGGAGTTACTCTAATTTTAAAAAAAAAATTTTTTTCTTACATTGAAAAATGTTTTCTAACTTCACTTTTGGGGTTTCATTGCAGGATTTGACCGTCATCTTTTAGGTCTCTTACTCATAGCAAAAGAGGAGGAGCTCCCTGTTCCAGAGCTTTATACAGACCCACTTTTTTCCAAAAGGTAAGAAAGCATAATGTTTCATAACTTCGTCAGTCAATGACTTTTTTGCGTGGATGTTAAAAGTCTTCAGAAACAGTATGAGCATCTGTAGGCCTAGTAAAATATCCTTTCTTTGTGCCACACAGTGGAGGAGGTGGAAACTTTGTTCTCTCAACAAGTCTACTTGGTTATTCACATGTCCAAGGAGTGGTGGTTCCCATGGTATACAATGGCTATGGATTTTTCTACCACATCAGAGATGACAGGTGAGGCTACTCTTTTTTATTCTGGCTATGCTATAGTGTAAGAATGCTATCACGTTTGTTGTTTGAATATTTTTCCTACACTAATATTCTGATTATGTTGATCTCTGTCACTTGCTTCATAGATAACTATTTTTACCACTTAAGCTTTTAATGTGTTTATGTTTCTCTGTCCTGCTTCCTTCAATGAGACATTTTTCAAAATCAGTCTTACAGATGCTTTTGTGCAGAACACAATTTAAGACTGATTCAGTGTTCTTATAATCATCCTCAAATTCAGTACATATTTTAACATAGTTGGTCTACACAAAATATTTTATGGTAATTTGACCTCCTCTAATGTGGTGGTTTGCATAATCCTAGACAATACTAATGAGACAAAGAGACCAGATAAACTCATTTATATTCAAAAAAAGAATGTTTTACTATTTAGATGCATTTTATTTGGGGTGTGTGGAAGTTGACTTATTTTTGTGGAAAAATGAGGGAAAAAAAAAAACCATGATAAGGAAAGAGATGTGTAGAACAAGGAGGTAATATGAAAGTGATAAAAAGCATTCTCCTTCACATGGTCTGGCTGTGTATTTCAGAGCATGGAAGGCTTTGTCAAAACTAATTTGGCTGCATTTATCACTCTGTGAATAAGAGTTGAGCAGGCTTGGAGGCACTTCAGAAGGAATGCAAAAAATTGGGATAATGTGTAAGAAATATTTCAGTTTAGAATATATTGTTCTTATATTTTTCCCTTTTTTCATAAGATTTTACAGTGTGTTACTTTTCAAAATATTATCAGCTTCCGTGTCAAGTGTGATTTGTGCAGTAATTTATACCAGTGGTACTTGTTATTGCTGGCATCTGGGTCTTTGGATTATGTATTTTCATAGCATTCAGTTTATGTATATTGATGTACAAATTAAAGGTTGAATTCTATAGGTTAAAATGTATCTTACTAAACTTTTTCATAAAAAAGGGTCAGAGGTATCAATTCATCATCATATTACAGTCACTAAGCTTCTAACAGGAGCTCTGGTAGCATAGTGGCTAAAGCACTTGACTGCTAACCAGAAGGCTGGCGGTTCAAACCCACCAGCCACTCCTCGGAAGGAAGGTTGGGCAATCCTACTTCCGTAGTGATACTGCCTTGGAAACCCAAGGAGGGGTCGCTATGAGTCGGGGCCGACTTGACGGCACATAACAACAACAACAACAACAAGCTTCTAACAGCCAGCTGTGAGACCAGTGGAAGGTGGGTGTTTGTGTGTGTGGAGCCACCCCAGGCACAGGCTGCAGTAAGCCAGCCCCGGGACCATCGGAAGGCAGGTGTTTGCCCTGCGAGCAGGCAGAGTAAGCAAGCAGGGCTGGGGAGACCAGGAAATGAGCAGAGCAGTTTAGAACAGCTAGGAGAGACAAACTTGTCTGTCAGTTTGTTGTCGTATGGTGGCTTGAGTGTTGCTGTGAGGCTGAAGGCTATGCCACTGGTGTTTCAAATGCCAGCAGGGTTACCCATGGTGGACAGGTTTCAGCAGACCTTCCAGATTAAGACAGATTTGAAAGAAGGAAGAGGCCATCTACATCTCAAAAAATTGGCCAGTGAAAATCTTATGAATAGCAGTGAAACACTGTCTGGTATGTTACTGGAAAACTTTATGAATAGCTCTGAAACATTGTGCGATATAGTGCCTCAAGATGAGCCCCTCAGTTCGGAAGGCACTCCAAATACAAGTGGGAAGAGCTGCCTCCTTAGAGTAGAGCCAAACTTAATGATGTGGATAGAGTAAAGCTTTCAGGACCCCCATTTGCTGGTGTGGCACATCTCAAGATAAAAAGATACAGCTGCAAACATCCATTAATAATCAGAACATGGAATGTACGAGATATGAACCTGGGAAAATTGGAAGTGGTCAGAAATGAAGTGGAATGCATAAAGATTGATATCCTAGGCATTAGTGACCTGCAGTGGACTGGTTTTGGGCATTTTGAATCAAACAATCATATGATCTACTGTGCTGGGAGTGACAAATTGAAGAAGAATGACATGGCATTCATCATCACAAAGAATTTATCAAGATCTATTCTGAAGTACAATACTGTCAGTGATAGGATAATATCCATATGCCCCTAAGGAAGACCAGTTACTACTACTATTATTCAAACCACCAAAGGCAACAATGAGGAAACTGAAGATTTTTACCAACTTCTGCAGTCTGAACTTGACTGAACATGCAATCAAGATGTGTTAATTATCACTAGTGATTGGAATAAAAAAATTGGAAACAGACAAATCACTGGTAATTGGAAAATATGGCCTTGGTGATAGAAATGTTGCTGGAGATCACATGATACAGTTCTGCAAGACCAATGACTTATTCATTACAAATACCTTTTTCAGCAACACAAATGGCAGCTATACATGTGGACTTCACCAGATGAAATACACAGGAATCAGATTGACTACATCTGTGGCAAGAGGCAATGGAGAAGCTCAATATCTTCATCCAAAACAAGTGTGGAAGCTGACTGTGGAACAGACCATCAACTGCTCATAGGCACATTCAAATTGAAGCCAAAGACAATTAAAGCAAGTCCATGAAACCCAAAATATGACCTTGACTATATCCTTCCTGAATTTAGAGACCATCTAAAGAATAGATTTGATGCATTGAACACCAGTGACCGAAAACCAGAGGAACTGTGGGATGACATTAAGAATATTATCCATGAAGAAAGCAAAAGGTCATTAAAAAACAGAAAAGGAAGAAAAGACCAAAATGGATGTCAGAAAAGACTCTGAAACATGCCCTTGAATGGAGAGTGGCTAAAGTGGATGGAAGAATCAACAGGATAAAAGAGCTGAACAGAAGATTTCAAAGAGCAGCTCAAGAAGATAGAGTCATTTATTATAATGAAATGTGCAAAAACCTGGAGTTAGAAAAACAAAAGAGGAGAACACACTCAGCATTTCTCATGCTGAAAGAATTGAGGAAAAAAATTAAGCCTCAAGTTGCAATATTGAAAGATTCCATGGGCAATATGTTGAATTATGCAGGAAACATCAAAAGAAGATGGATGGAATACATGGAGTCATTATACCAAAAAGAATTGGTTGATGTTCATTCCATTTCAGGAGTGGCATATGATCGATAACCAATGGTACTGAACGAAGAAGTCAAAGCTGCATTGAAGGAATTGATGAAAAACAGGGCTTCAGGTCCATTGACCAAAAACCAGAAGAATTGTGGAATGACATCAAAAGCATCATCCATGAAGAAAGCAAGAAGTCATTAAAAAGACAAGAAAGGAAGAAAAGACCAAAATGGATGTCAGAAGAAACTCTGCAAGTTGCCCTTGAGCAAAGAGTAGCTAAAGCAAATGGAAGAAATGACAAGATAAAACAGCTGAACAGAAGATTTCAAAGAGCAGCTTGAGCAGAGAAAGCCAATTACTCTAATAAAATGTGCAAAGCTCTGGAGTTAGAAAACCAAAAGGGAAGAACACACTCGGCACTTCTCAAGCTGAAAGAACTGAGGGAAAAATTTAAGCCTTGAGTTGCAATATTGAAAGATTCTATGGGCAAAATATTGAATGACACAGGAAGCATCAAAAAAGATGGAGGGAATACACAAAATCACTGTACCAAAAAGAACTGGTCGATGTTCATCCATTTCAGGAGGTGGCATATGATCAAGAACCAATGGTATTGAAGGAATAAGTCAAAGCTGTACTGAAGGAATTGGTGAAGAACAAGGCTTCAGGAATTGACAGAATACCCATTGAGATGTTTCAACAAAGGGATGCCCCACTGGAGGCACTCACTCGGCTATGCCAAGAGATTTGGAAGACAGCTACCTGGCCAACTGACCGGAAGAGATCCATATTTGTACCCATTCCAAAGAAAGGTGATGCCACAGAATGTAGAAATTATCGAACAATATCATTAATATTGCATGCAAGTAAAATCTTACGGAAGATAATTGAAAAACGCTTGCAGTAGTATATTGATAGAGAACTTCCAGAAATGCAAGCTGGATTCAGAAGGGATGTGGAGCGAGGGATATTATAGCTGATGTCAGATAGGTCTTTGCTGAAGGCAGAGAATATCAGAAAGATGTTTACTTGTGCTTTATTGACTATGCAGAGACATTCAATTGTGTGGATCATAAAAAATTGTGGATAACGTTGAGAAGAATGGGAATTCCAGAACACTTGATTGCACTCATGATGAACCTGTACAAAGATGTGGAGACTGTTGTTCAGACAGAACAAGGGGATACTGCATGGTTTAAAATCAGGAAGGGAATGCGTCAGGATTGTATCCTTTGACCTTACTTATTCAATCTGTATGCTGAGCAAATAATCCGAGCAGCTGGACTATATGAAGAAGAACACGGCATCAGGATTGGAGGAAGGTTCATTAACAACCTGAGATAAGCAGATGACACAACTTTGCTTGCTGAAAGTGAGGATGCCTTGGAGCACTTACTGATGAAGATTAAAGACTACAGTCTACAGTATGGATTATACCTCAGTATAAAGGAAACAAAAATCCTCACAACTGGACCAATAAGGAGCATCACGATAGATGGAGAAAAGATTGAAGTTATCAAAGACTTTTATATTACTTGGTTCTATAGTCAATGCCAACGGAAGCAGCAGTCAAGACATTAAAAGACATATTGCATTGGGCAAATCTGTTGCAAAAGACCTCTTTCAAGTGCTGAAGAGCAAAGATATCTCCTTGAAGACTAAGATGCACCTAATCCAAGCCATGGTATTTTCAGTACCTCATATGCATGTGTGAGTTGGATATTGAATAAGGAAGACTGAAGACGAATTGATGCTTTTGAGTTTTGGTGTTGGTGAAAAATGGTGAAAGTACCGTGGACTGCTAAAAGACCTAACAAATCTGTCCTGGAAGAAGTGCAGCCAGAATGCTCCTTGGAAGAGAGAATGGCCAGACTTCATGTCACCTACTTTGGTCATGTTGTCAGAAGGAACCATTCTCTGGAGAAGGATGTCATGCTTGGTAAAGTGGAGGGTCAGCGAAAGAGGGGAAGGTCCTCAACAAGATGGATTGACATGGTGTCTGCAATGATGGGCTCAAGTATAGTAGGGATTGTGAGGCTGGCACAGGACCAGGCAGTGTTTCATTCTGTTGTACATAAGGTCACTATGAGTTGGAGACAACTCAATGGCACATAACAACAACAAACTTCCAACATACTCCTTGACAAGTAGTCGGTCCTGTGCTGCATGGAGTGATTAAGAGTTCAGGCCAAATCTCAGACTTAGAAAAACATATTTTCATTAAAAGGCAGAAGACACTGTATGTGTCTAATCTATAATGACTATGGATGATTTAATTTTAATAAAATTGGATCATAGTATAAACATTTTTGTATTTTTATGAATTCCATTTTCACTTGATAATATTTCAGGCAATTCCCAAAGCCATTAAATTTGCATTAATACATTTTAATAGTTGATTAATGTCCAGTCTTACAGCATGTTTCCATAATTTATCTAACTGGTTCTATTATTTCTAGTTTTTCTATCATGATAAATAATGTATAATGTTACAGTATGTCCTTCCTTATTTCATCACACAGTTGCCAACTCTATTAAAAAATTATTTTCCAATTTGATGGCAAAAATCATAATGTAATTTGAGTTCTTTTTCTTTACTTAGGAAATTAATTTTTTTCATTTATTGACATCTGTATTTCTTTTGTGAATTATCTGCCTATAGGAAAGGATGTCATTCATTTTTATAATTTGTTGTTGTTGTTGTTATGTGCTGTCGAGTCGGACCCGACTCATAGCGACCCCTCCTTGGGTTTCCAAGGCAGTATCGCTACGGAAGTAGATTGCCCAACCTTCCTTCCAAGGGATGGCTGGTGGGTTTGAACCGCCAGCCTTCTGGTTAGCAGTCAAGAGCCTTAGGCACTACGCCACCAGAGCTCCCTTTTATAATTTAGAAAACTAAATTAAAAAAAAACATCTAACACTTAGACTCATTGCATTGAGGTTCTGGTAAGATGGCAGAATAGGCAGAAAGACTGCACAGACCCACTTCAACAAGGAAAAGGGGAACCAATTAACATAGATACAGAAGATAATCTTGGACCCCTGAGCTCTGAAGGGAAGGATATAGAAGTGGAGTAAACTCCAACTAGCAGAAGAATTTGCATGAAAATACCAAAAAAGGACACATACAGAGCTGCGGTCTGGCAGCAATCCTGATGACACATACAGCTTGGATATTGCCGATTGGTGGTAGGACCTAAGAATTAACCTAAAAACCAGCTCTGCTAGCCAGGGACTACATGGAGGACTGCTCTGGTAGCTGGGGAATAAAAGGGAAACCAGAGAAGAGGAAGGTGGACAGAGCTGTGGACTTTTGCCTGTCCGCAGGGCGCACCCATTTTAAATGCTTACAAGCAGCTTGACCATTTTGGATATTTAAAGCGACAGCGTTCTCCCAGGTTCCAAGGACTTAAGAACAGGCTCTGATTGCTGGGAACCGCAAAGACATCCTGGATGTATGGACTACTAGAAAGGTGTGACATTCCCCTTGTTACTCTCTCTTGGTGAATGGAGGTGTAGCCAGCCCTTACTCCCAACCACCATCGAGGCTGGCAGGAAATCCATCCCAGTCTGTGTGCTCCGATGGACATGGAATAAGGAAGACTAAAGTGCCATGGGTACCCTGCCTTACCCTGTCCAGATTTTTTTTCTTTTTTTTAGTTTGTTTGTTTTTGTCTGTTTAAAAACTACTACTATTATTATTACTTTTGTCCTTTTTATTATCATTGTTTATTCTTCCTTTCCCAGGTTCTAGTTTTCAGCATTTTTCTTTTCCCTTTTCCTGGTTCCAATTTTTTTCCCCCCCTTTCTTGTGGGTAATCCTGTTCCTTGTTTTTCTTTTTGTATTTTTCCCATTTTCTCTTCATTATTCTCCCTCTCTACTTTTTTCTCTTATTGCCCTCTCCCCAGATATTGTGGTGTTTCTTGTTTTGTTTTGTTTCTGGTTTTTTCCCTTTTCTCTTTTTTGGTTACTGTTCCTGTGTGATTACATGGTATGTTTTTTGTCTCTTTGCTTTTACTTTTTTGATGGTTATTCAATTTTTATTTTTGCCTAATTGAGTGGGAGACAGCAGAAGTCCCCATACAACATAACTATGCCCACATCTCCTGCAGCTTCACTTACTAAATGAGAGTCACCACCTCCTTTTCCACCAATGGGCCTATGATAAACAACCACCAAGAAGAGCCTGTCTCATGCTTGACTGCTCGTCACAAACAGTTAAAAGAGATCTAAATACAACAACACCACAATGTCCAGAGACAGCAGACCATCACAGT
>NW_006922231.1:369499-370617 GCF_000298275.1 Orycteropus afer afer | reverse complement strand
TAATACACAAGATAACATAACCCAGAAACCACAGCTATGGACATATCCAAAGTAAAATAAGCTTATAAGATTCTAAACAGGGAGCCAGAGACTTCAGTTGGCAAATGAGGATAACTACAAACCAAAAAGTGGGAATATACTGTGTAGTTACAGAACATCTAAATAGTGAGGAAGTCAAGAGAGTTGCAAGATAGAACAGACTATTCCAAACTCAGTGAGAAAATTATAAATCACAGGGTAACCTGAAAGAAAAATGATAAACCTTTACATCACAATAAAAAAGAGGGCAAGCACAAATATTCATCAAATACTAAAACAACAGCAACAAAGGAAATGGTAATACGATTCCTAAACATTAAGGAGCTCAGCACAGAAAATAATATGGAACAAAGAAACCAGGGACACCATGAAAAAACACATAACAAAATGACAGCAACCAATTCATACTTGTCCATAATTACACTGAATGTTAATGGATTAAATGCACCACTCAAGAGATGGAGAGTTGCAGATTGAATAAGAAAACAAAATCCATCAATATGCTAATTATGAGACACACCTTAGAGACAAAGACAAAAATAGACTAAAAATCAAAGGTTGGAAAAAGATATATTAACAAATGGCAACCATAAAAGGGCAGGAATGGTAATATTAATTTCTGATTAGATTGACTTTAAGATGAAAACCACCATACAAGACAAGGAGGGACATTATATAATACTAAAGGAACAACTGAACAAGAAGATATAACTATAATAAATATCCATGGGGCCAATGGAGCAGCCCCAAAATACATAAATCAGACTTTAAAAGTGTTGAGTAATCAAAATAGATGACTCCACAGTCATAGTGGGAGACTTTAATACACCACTTTCAATGACAGATAGAACAACTGGAAAGAAACTCAACAAAGATGCAGAAGAGCTAAACAATACAATCCACCAACTTAACCTTATAGACATCTACAGAGAAGTTCATCCAACAACAGCACAGTATACATTCTTTTCCAGTGCACAGAGAACATTTTCCACAATAGACCATATGTTAGGCCATAAAGCAAGCCTTAATAAATTTAAAAATATTGAAATACTGCAAAGCATCTTCTCAGATCACAATGC
>NW_006922231.1:368078-369399 GCF_000298275.1 Orycteropus afer afer | reverse complement strand
GAACATTTTCCACAATAGACCATATGTTAGGCCATAAAGCAAGCCTTAATAAATTTAAAAATATTGAAATACTGCAAAGCATCTTCTCAGATCACAATGCGATCAAATTAGAAATCAACAATAGGAAGATCGACAGAAAAAGAGTAAACGCACGGAAACTGAACAACACCCTCCTTAAGAAAGACTGCGTAAGAGAAGAAATAAAAATTGAAATTAAAAAATTCTTTGACTCAGATGAGAATGAAAACACAACATACCAAAATCTTTGGGATACAGCAAAAGCACTGATCAGAGGCCAATTTATAGCAACCAATGCACACATCAAAAAAGAAGAAAGAGCCAAAATCAACACTAAATCAACATCTCCAACAAATAGAAAAAGCGCAGCAAGAAAAGCCTACAGTCACCAGAAGAAAGGAAATAATTAAGATTCAGGCAGAAATCAATGAAAGAGAAAATAGAAAGACAATAGAAAAATCAACATGACCAGAAGTTGGTTTTTTGAAAAAGATTAATAAAATTGACAAACCACTGGCAAATTTAACAAAGGAAAAGAGGGAGAGAATATAAATGACATGAATAACAAATGAAACCAGTGACATCTCAACAGAACCAACTGAAATTAAAAGGATAATATCAGGATACTGAAGAACTGTACTCCAACAGAGTTGAAAATCTGGAAGAAGTGAACAGATTTCTAGAAACACACCACTTAACTAACACAGACTGATGTGGAAAAGTTGAACAGATCCATTATAAAAGAAGAAATTGAACAGGTCATCAAAAAATTACCAACAAAAAAAAGTCCTGGCCCAGATGATTTTTCTGGAGAATTCTACCAAACATTCAGAGAAGAGCTGACACCAATCCTCCTCAAACTATTCCAAAACACAGAAAAGGATGGAATCCTCCCTAACTCATTTTATGAAGCAAGCATAACATTGATACCAAAACCAGGCAAAGACAACACTCAAAAGGAAAACTACAGACCAATATTCCTCATGAATATAGACTCAAAAATTTTCAACAAAATTCTAGCCAATAGACTCCAATAACATATCAAGAAAATATTTCATTATGACCAAGTGGGGTTCATATCAGTTATGTAAGGATGGTTCAACATTAGAAAAAGAATCAATGTCATCCACCACATAAATAAAACAAGAACCACATGATCATATCAATTGAAGCAGAAAAGGCATTTGATAAAATCCAACACCCATTCTTGATCAAAACTCTCAGCAAAATAGGAATAGAAGGGACATTCCTCAACATAGTAAAGGACATCTATGCAAAACCAACAGCCAGTATTATTCTCACT
>NW_006922231.1:364413-367113 GCF_000298275.1 Orycteropus afer afer | reverse complement strand
CTGGATGTCCATTTGCAGAAAAATGAAACAAGATCTGTACCTCACACCATACACAAAAACTAACTCCAGATGGATCAAAGACTTCAATGTGAAACCTTAAACTATAGAGTTCCTCAAGGAAAAACTAGAGGCAAATTTAGGGGCCCTAATATATAGCGTAAATAGACTATCAAGCATAACCCAAAATACACAAACAGAAGAAGAAAAACTAGATGAATGGTACCTTCTAAAAATCAAATTTTTATGTGCTTCCAAAGACTTCTCCAAAAGAGTCAAAAGAGAACCTACAGATTGGGAAAGAATATTCAGCAATGGCATATCTGACAAGGGACTTATCTCTAGAATTTATAGAAAACTGCAACACCTTGATAATAGAAAGACAAATAATGCAATTAAAAAATGGGCAGAAGACACGAATAGACACTTCACCAAGGAAGATATTCAGGTGGCCAAGAAACATATGAAGAAATGCTCACAATCATTACCCATTAGAGAGATGCAAATCAAAACAACAATGAGAGACCATCTTGCCCCAGTACTAGCAGCAAAGTTCACCAAGACCAAAAAGAATAAATGCTGGTGAGGATGCGGAGAGATTGGGACTCTGCTACACTGCTGCTGGAACTGTAAAAGGGTACAATCAGTGTGGAAGCAGTATGGCAATTCCTTCAAAAGTTGGAATTAGAAATACCATTTGACCCAGCCATTCCATTACAAGGTATATATCCTAAGGAAGTGAGAGCCATGACAAGAACAGATATATGCACACCCATGTTCATCGCAGCACTATTTACAGTAGCCAAAAGATAGAAACAACCTACGTGTCCATCAGCTGAGGAATGCATACCAAACTATGGTACGTACACACAATGGAATACTATGCAATGGTAAAGAATGATGTAGAATCTGCAAAACACTGCATAACATGGATGAACTTGGAGGACATTATGCTGAGTAAAATAAGTCAATGACAGAAGGACACATATTGTATTAGTCTGTTACTGTAAAAGTCAAGGAGTGGTTTATGTATGGAAGGAAATTTTCTTTGTTGGTTACCAGGGGTGGGAGGGGAGGGGAGGGAACACTGTTAGATAGGTAGAGATAAGTGCTGATTTGGGTGAAGAGAAGGGCAGTGTACCAAATTTGAGTGATCAACATGGTGGCATTGAGGAAGAGGAAGACAGAGAGAGGTACATGGGAGGTGCAGATAATAAAGATGAACCCTTTTGCACATACAGTACTGTGTTGTCAGTGAAGGCAAACACAGGTATATGGGTGGATAGATGGGTGGGCAGGCTGAACTATTAGGTATGTCTGTGCAGCACGGAGTGTACCCAAGACCATGTATAGGGTTGGCAGACAATGGTTCTATAAGAGTATTTATATGTTCTGTAAGAATTTCCAGGGGTATAGTAGAACTGACAAGGGACAAGGTTGTAGTCACTTCTTGGTCACAGCCAACTACCCAGAGGGAGCAAGTAGTTGAACCTGTGTGCTCGGGACCATAGTTGCAGGGGACATCAAGCTCAATTGGCATAACATACTACACAAAACATTGTCCCACCTCCTACTTTGGCGAGAAGTGACTGGGATCTTAAAAGCTTGTAAGCAGCCATCTAGACCCAACAATGGGTCTCTCCTCATCCAGAGCAAAGAAGAATGAAGGAAACCAAAGATTCATGGAAACAATTAGTCCTCGTGACTGGTATACCATGTGATCCTCAGCCTGTACAACTGTGAGACCAGAAGAACTAGATGGTGCCCAGCTGCCACTGTCAACCATTCAGAGGGGGATCTATGGAGGAGATCCTGGATAGAGAGGGAGAACAATGTGGAACTAAACTCAAAATCATTGGGGAAACAAAAAAAATAATATAAAATAAGGGACCATGTTTGCTGGTCTGATAGAGCCTGGTGGAACCACTGAGACTATGGCCCCTAGCTGCCCTTTATGTCTGGAATTGAACCCACACCTGTGGCTTCCCACCAAACAAAAGACAGGCATATGAGTTGAACATGTACCTGAGGAGAGAGAACAACCATGGGAGAAAGAGGGGCTGTTGATGCACAGGGAGACAGTTCAGGGGTCAGGAGTGCATGGAGGGATGGACACAGGGAAGAGGTAACTATCTGGAGGAAGTGGGAGGGGAGCTGTTGCATTGTGGTAAATTGTAGTCAATGTTATTAGACAATGTGTGTGTGAACTGCTATTTGGAAAGTGAATTTGCTTGTAAACTTTCACCTAAATCATAATTAAAAAAAAAAACAACAACTAATATTTAAAGAGAAATTGTTCATCTATAGAAAAAATATGGATGTTACTAAACATTTGGGAGTTACATGCACATTGTGGCTGGAAAATGACTTTAATGATCAGGAATCACTAGGTGAAAACAAGGCAGGGCTTCCTCTAGGTTCCTGAATATCTTTTAGCACATACAATCCATTCAAACATTGGTTTCATCATTATATAGTGGGCCAGAGCATGTTTTTCACTTTTTTCTACTTGATCCAAAGTACATGTTTAAGTTATAATTTACTCTTTTGTTGTTGTTGTTGTTGTTACATGCCGTTGAGTCGGACCTGACTCATAGTGATCTCTCCTTGGGTTTCTGAGGCATTATCACTACCGTGTTTAAGCATAGGCACTGAAACAAGGTGGGCTTGTGCTTACTCACTGATCTGCACTGAACACGTTCC
>NW_006922231.1:355093-360281 GCF_000298275.1 Orycteropus afer afer | reverse complement strand
TAGCAGGGATTGTGGGGCTGGTGCGGGATCGGGCAGTGTTTCGTTCTGCTGTGCATGGGGTCGCTATGAGTCGGAAACGACTCGACAGCACTTAACAACAACAACAACATCACTACCGAAGTAGATTGCCCTATCTTCCTTCTGAGGAGTGGCTGGTGGGTTTGAACTGCCAGCCTTCTGGTTAGCAGTCAAGTACCTTAGGCACTACGCTACCAGAGCTCCATGGTTGTCCACAAGCTTTACAATGCATAACACTGTGATTTTAATTGGAGTTTAATCCATATATTGCTATAGAAAATTCTGAGTGTTTGCAAATGAGAAGGCTAGTTTCCAGGGAGTTGGTAGTAACCTTTCTGTTCTGATTCCACCAAAAGTCAAGATTCTCTCCTGTTTCCTCCAGGTCTGCGGGCACTTTTATCACCTGCCAAATGTGGAATTTCTTCATCAGGCAGATATAGGGGATCATGGAAGGTGTGACTTGTACCAAGAGTTTTTCTCTTTTACTTTTCTAGAAACATCTTTTCCCTCCTCTTATCCTTCCTTCTCTGTTTTAATTATTTTCAGTCTCTTCAAGAGTTATATGTTTCTTCTTTAAGATAGTTCACATTTCATTGCAGTCAGTGACATGAGTTCATATTCCATCTTACTCCACAGGGCACTTTAAGAGGTTTTCTTTTTTTTTTTTTTTCTTTAAAGCAGAATAAGACCTTAATCTAGAGCACTCTTGTGTTCTGCTTAATTTTTTGTTCCTTTTGTTTGCAGGTTCAAGTCACCATAGTAAATGAGGTGTTTCCTAGGATTATCTGTAAATATGGCTTTATTTTTAACTATGGTGAGATTACATT
This sequence comes from Orycteropus afer afer, assembly GCF_000298275.1. Classification (NCBI taxonomy): domain Eukaryota; kingdom Metazoa; phylum Chordata; class Mammalia; order Tubulidentata; family Orycteropodidae; genus Orycteropus; species Orycteropus afer. The sequence continues at coordinate 359,436 of NW_006922231.1, read as the reverse complement.
TACCTAGTGTCAGCAGGAGGTCTGGTGGTGTAGTGTCTAAGGTATTTGACTGCTAACCAGAAGGTGGGTTGTTCAAACCCATCAGCCACTCCTCAGAAGGAAGATTGGGCAATCTATTTCTATAGTGATACCGCTTCGGAAACCCGAGGAGGGGTAGTTATGAGGTGGATCCAACTTGACAGCAGTGAGTTTGGTTTTTTGGTTTAGTGTCAGCAAGAATTCATATTTCACATTTGAATTCCTGATACCGGTCACCTTTTCATGTTGGATTTTTGCATGGTACTTAATCATTTATTATTTGTGCTTTACAGGTTTGTTGTATCCTGTACAGCCTGGAAATCTTGTGGAGAGACTGATGCAGGAAAGCTGGTTCACCTGGTTTTTCAAGCCTTCCAGGATATGATGCAGCTGATCAACCCAGCTCAGCTATAGAGACTAATCATTTATTATCCCACTCAAACCCCTTGTCATCAAGTTGATTCTGACTCATAACAACCCTGTAGGACAGCATAGAGCTTCCCCATATGGTTTCCAAGGCTGTAATCTTTACAGAAGCAGGCTGTTATGGAGTGGTTGGTAGGTTTGAACTGCCCATCTTTCATTCAGCAGCTGAGTACTTAATCATTGTTCCACCAGTGCTCTTCATTTATTAAGTACTTGCCAAAATATGTCAGTAAACTGGGTGTTGGGAAAAGATTGGTGATTTGAGATGGGTAGGAAACTTGTTAGATGAAGAAATTAGAAGAATCATGTTTCCTAAATATATTCTGCTGTAGAAGGTAGAGACTATTTTAAGATCCTCTGATGCAGCAACAGTGCAAATTATGATACACAGTGAGTCTCAACACCAAACCAAACTCACTGCCATTGAGTCGGATCCAACTCATAGCAACCTCTCCTTGGGTTTCTGAGGTGGTATCTCTACGGAAGTAGATTGCCCAAACTACCTTCTGAGGAGTGGCTGGTGGGTTTGAACCACCAACCTTCTGGTTAGCAGTCAAATGCCTTAGGCACTATGCCACCAGAGCTCCTTTGGTGAGTCTAGAACTATGCAATGTTTAAGACATGCCTCACCAATGCAAAACTACAAAATTTTAACAATGCAAGTCTTACTTTAATTTTAAGATATTTTTATTGGTACTTACACAGGTTATTAAATCATTTCTCTGAGCACCTTGCAAGCATTTTAACACTTTCTAGTTGCCAAAGGATATGAAATACATAATTGGATATTAATTTCCCTGAAATCAGAGTCTTCCACATTCACCACAAGGATACCTTACTATGATTGATGGGAAAGACCACTACAATTTAATGGTGATCTTGAAAACAGTTTCTGTTGAACAGGCAGAAAAATTTGGTTTAGTAGGGAAGTTTATACCCCCTAATGAGTCAGGGCTGACTCGACGGCAAACAACGACGAACGACAACGAACACACACAAAGCAGTCCTGACAAAATTAATAATAATATATGGATGTTGTAATTAAGTCCTCTGAATATAAAGCACATGTTTAAAATTGTTTTGGCTAATAAATTATAAAGGTTCACATGTTAAGTCATAATCTTATGACCTTTCAGGATTTATTTTCTTTGCTCTTTGTTTAATTTTGTAGTTTATGCTTTCAGAAAACAAAACTACTAGAATAATACTGCTTCATATCCTGTGTCTAAATAAGTGATTCATTCCTGTTTGATCTTATTATGCCTTTTGATCTCAGTTATCTATTGCTATATAATAAACCATCCTGAACTTAGTGTCTTAAGACAACTGTGTATTTCTCATGATTGTGTCAGTTGAATATGCCCCATTGGATGGTTCTTCTGCAAGTTTTGCATGAGGATCTTTGTGTCTGTAATCATCAGGCTGCTGGACTGAGGCTGGAAGGTCTAAGACGGCTTCACCCACAGATCTGACTTGTTGGCTGGTCCTCTCTATGTATGGTCTCTGATCATTCAATATTCTAGAATGGGTTTCCTTACTTGGTGGTAAGAAGGTTCAAGAGGCAAAGCTAGGAGTTGCAAGGCCTCTTGAGGCTGAGTCTTTGAAGTCACATAATGTCACCTCTGCTATATTCAAGCGGGCAAAACAAGTCCCAAGTCTAGCTCAGATTCAAAGGGTAAGGGAAAATTCTCATCTCTCAATAGGAGTAGCAGCAAAGTCACTTTGCAAAAGGGACACAAGAGGACATGACTTATTGGGGGCCATTTTTGTAACAATTTAACACATTTAATACAAAGATTATATTTAGTGCACTGGTTGTATACACCCCATTTCCCCCTGCATTCTCATTATATGCTTTGAATTTGATAAATCTGGTTTATTGTCATTACTAGTCATTATGATAACATACTTACTAACTTTTATAACTGTATCAGGCATTATCCTAAGGAGTGACAGTAGTTTCATTGTAAAAACACTCAGTTGGTGACTGCCATTTGGTGTCCTTCACAGTTATGACAATTATAGGAGCCATTGTTGGTTATGACTCATAGTTAACACTATGTACAAGAGAACAGAACACTGCCCAGTCCTGGACCAGCCTCACAATTGTTGCTCTGCTTGAGTCCATTGTTGCACCCACAGTGTCAGTCCATCTCATTGAGGGTCTTCCTCTTTTTCACTGACCCTCTACTTTACCAAGCTTGATGTCCTTCTCCAGTGTGTTAGGCTAGGTTCTCTAGAGAAACAAAAACAGTAAAGCTTATATATATGTAAATATAGGGAAATTTCTCTTAGGAAAATTGCAGCTTATAGAAGCTGGCAAGTCTAAAGTTCCTGGATCAAATGTCAAGCTGGAGGCTTTTCCACATCAAGCTGGAGGCTTTTCCCTATTCTTGCAGTCTCAGGGGCTGAGGAGCTCAAGGCTGGCAGGCAGTACACCAGCTGTTGACTCCAATGAACGATGAATCCAAGATCTCCAGGCAGAATGGTGGATTGTTCACTCACGGACAGTTGTAGGTAGCACAACAGAATTCCAATCCACAGAAGAATGTCTCTTTTCCTAGGATGTCCACAGATATACTGGAAGCAGGGCACACCCCTAGGGAAACTCCCTTTCAACAGATTGGCTGCTCAAAACATAATCTTCTGATCCCATCATGGGAATAACCACATCACAACAACTTAAACAACACAGAATTGTGGTCCAGCCAAGTTGACACACTCCAACTATCACATCCAGGAACCAAGTCCCTCCTGATAACATGTCCACGGTAAATTAGATGAAGTCCTGCCATCCTAATTTTTAAGGAGTATTCTAGCTGTACTTCTTCTAGGACAGATTTGTTTGTCCTTTGGGTAGTTCATGGTATATTCAATATTGTTCACCAGCACTGTAATTCAAATGCATCAATTATTTGGTCTTCCTTATTGTTTGTACAGTTTTCACACGTATATGAGGGGATTGCAAATGCCATGGCTTGAGTTGTTGTTGTTAGGTGCCACTGAGTCATTTCCGACTCATAGCGACCCCATTCACAGCAGAATGAAACACTGCTCAATCCCGCGCCAGGTTCATGATCCTTGCTATACTTGAGCCCATTGTCACACCCACCGTGTCAATCCATCTCGTCGAAGGCCTTCCCCTCTTTTTGTCTCACCACCTTACCAGGCATGACATCCTTCTCCAGGGAATGGTCCCCTCTGACAACATGACCAAAGTAGGTGAGACAAAGTCTGGCCATCCTCGCTTCCAAGGAGCATCTTGGCCGCACTTCTTCCAGGACAGATCTGTTAGTTCTTTTAGCAGTACATGGTACCTTCAGCATTCTTCGCCAGCACCACAACTCAAAAGCATCAACTCTTCTTTGGCCTTCCTTATTCATTGTCCAGCTCTCACATCCATACGAGGTGATTGGAAATATCATGGCCTGTGTCAGGTGCACCTTAGTCCTCAAGGAGACATCCTTGCTCTTCAGCACTTGAAAGAGTTCCTTTGCAGCTGACCTGCCCAGTGCTCCAAATCGTCTAATGTCCTGACTGCTGCTTCCATTGGCGTCGATTGTACAACCAAGCAATGTGAATTCTTTGACAACCTCAATCTTTTCTCCATTTATCATGATGCTGCTTATTGGGCCAGTTGTGAGGACTTTTGTCTTCTTTATATTGAGATGTAATACATACTGTAGACTGTGTTCCTCAATCTTCATCAGTAAGTACTTCAAGTCATCCTCACTTTCAGCAAGCAAAGTTGTATCATCTGCATATCTCAGGTTGTTAATGATTCTTCCTCCAATCCTGATGCCACGTTTTGCTTCATATAGTCCAGCTTCTTGGATTATTTGCTCAGCATATAGATTGAATAAGTATGGGGAAAGGATACAACCCTGATGCACTCCCTT
>NW_006922231.1:348216-354160 GCF_000298275.1 Orycteropus afer afer | reverse complement strand
CTCAAGGGCAAGTTTCAGAGTCTCTTCTGTCATCCATTTTGGTCTTCTCTTCTTCTGTTGTCTTTTTAGTGCCTCTTGCTTTCTTCATGGATGATGCTCTTTATGTCATCCCACAATTCTTCTGGTTTTCGGTCACTGGTGTTCAATGCATCAAATCTATTCTTTAGATGGTCTCTAAATTCAGGAGGGATACATTCTAGATCATATTTTGCCTCTTGTGGACTTAATTGTCTGTAACTTCTTTAATTGTCTTTGAACTTGCATATGAGGAGCTGATGGTCTGTTCCACAATCAGCTCCTGGCCTGGTTTTGGCTGAAGATATTTAGCTTCTCCATCACCTCTTGCCACAGATGTAGTCAATCTGATTTCTGTGTGTTCCATCTGGTGAAGTCCACGTGTATGTACAGCCTCCGTTTGTGTTGTTGAAAAAAGGTGTTTGCAATGAAGAATAGTTGGTCTTGCAAAATTCTACCATGCACGTTCCAGCATTATTTCGGTCACCAAGGCCAAATTTTCCAACTACTGGTGATTCTTCCTTGTTTCCAACTTTTGCATTCCAGTCACCAGTGATAATTAATACATCCTGATTGCAAGTTCGGTCAATTTTAGACTGCAAGAGCTGATAAAAATCTTCAGTTTCCTCATCGTTGACTTTGGTAGTTGGTGCATAAATTTGAATAATAGCTGTATTAACAGGTCTTCCTTGAAGGCGTATGGATGTTATCCTATCGCTGACAGCATTGTACTTCAGGACAGATATTGAAACATCCTTTGTGATGATGAATGCCATGCCATGGCTTGAGTTAGGTGATCCTTAGTTTTCACAGTGACATCTTTGCTCTTTAATACTTTAAAGAGGTACTTTGTAGCAGATTTGCCTGATGCTCTATGTCGTTTGATTTCTTGACAGCTGCTTCCATGGGTTCCATGACTATGAAGAAATACTTAACAACTTCAATGTTTATCATGATGTTGCTTATTGATTCATTTGTGAGGATTTTTGTTTTATGTTGAGGTGTAATCCATACTGAAGGCTATAGCCTTTGATCTTCATCAGTAAGTGCTTCAAGTCCTCTTTGCTTTCAGTAAGCAAGGTGTGTACTCTACATGTTGCAGGTTGTTAATAAGTCTTCCTCCATTCCTGTTCCTGCATTCTTCATGTAGTCCAACTGCTCAGATTATTTCCTCGGCATACAGACTGAATAAGTATGGTGAAAGATACAACTCTGACACATACTTTTCCTGATTTTAAACCATTCTGGATCCCCTTGTTCTGTTCAAATGACTGTCTCCTTATCTATGTATATGTTGTGGATGCACAAAATTTAATATTCTGGAATTCCCATTCTTGCAATGTTACCTATACCTTGTTACGATCCACACAGTCCTATGCCTTTGTGTAGTCAATAAAACACAGTTGTTTTTTGGTATTATCTGCTTTCAGCCAAGATCCATCTGACATTAGCAATGATATTCCTAGTTTCATGTCCTCTTCTGAATCCAGTTTGAATTTCTGGCCGTTTCCTGTCAATGTATTGCTGAAACTGTTTTTGAATTATTTCCGCAAAATTTTACTTGTGTGTCATATTAGTAATACTGTTTTGTAATTTTTGTATCCTGTTGGATCACCTTTCTTTGGAATGAGCACAAATATGGATCTCTTCCAGTTGGTTGGCCAGGCAGCTGTCTTCCAAATTTCTTGGCATAGACAAGTGAGCACTTCCAGTGTTGTATGCATTTGTTTAAACATCTTAATTCATGACCTGTCAATTCCTAGAGTCTTGTTTTTCACCAATATCTCAGTGCAGCCTTGATTGTTCCTTCAATACCATTGGATTTTGATCAGGTATCACCTGAAATGCTTGGACATTGACCAGTTCTTTTTTGGTACAGTGACTTTATTCCTACCATCTTCTTTTGATGCTTCCTGTATTGTTCAATATTTTGCCCATAGATTCCTTCATATTATAAGTCAAGGCTTGAATTTTTCTTCAGTTCTTTCAGCTTGTTCAGCTTGAGAAATGCTGAGCATGTTCTTCTCTTTTGATTCCCTAACTAACTCTCAAGTCTTTGCACATTTCATTATAATACTTTGTCTTCTCAGGTTGCCCTTTGAAATCTTCTGTTCAGATCTTTTTTTTTTTTTTTTTCCCTTTACCCTACATTTAAGAGCAAGTTTCAGAGTCTCTTCTGCATCCATTTTGGTCTTTTTTTTTTCTTGTCTTTTTAATCTTTTTATTTCTTCATGCATTATGTTTGATGTCATTCCACAACTTGCCTGACCTTTGGTCATTGATATTCAGTGCATTAAATCTATTCTTGAGATGGTCTCTAAATTTAGATGGGTTATACTCAAGCTCATATTTTGGTTCTCATGGACTTGTTTTAATTTTCTTCAACTACAACTTGAACTTGCATATGAGCAATTGGTGATCTATTCCACAATTGGCCCCTAGCTTTGCTCTGACTGATGATATTGAGCTTCTCCATTGTCTCTTTCCACAAGTGTAGTCTATTTGATATCTATGTATTCCGTCTGGCAAGGTTTACATGTACAATTGCCATTTATATTGTTGGAAGAAGGTATTTGGAATGAATAAGTTGTTGGCCTTATAAAATTCATGGGCTCCCTGGACTTGTTTCTATCATCAAGGCCATGTTTTCCAGCTACTGATCTTGTTTCCAACTGTCACATTCCCATCACCAGTAAGTATTGCACATTATTTGCATGTTTATCATGCACCAAGAAGTTGAAGTCTGATCTGAGGGCCTCACTAATTCCGTTTTGTAGATTAGACTGTCAGGACATTTCAAATCATTTGTTTAGTTGGTTTTAAATGATATTTAAAGAGTTGGGTAATTTTGGAAACTGCATTGCCTCCTGTCAAGACCTTTTCTCACTCATGCTTGACACGTTTCACCTGCAGTGCTTTTTGAAAACTAAATTCCTGGACTTTAGCCCACATCTACTGAAGCAGAATTTCCAGAGGCAAATGCCCCATCATCTTTACCAGGCAAGTCTGGGAATAATTACATGAGTAAGTTGAATTCTTCTAACTTTGAGTCATTGCAGTAATACATTCTTTGTCACATTCTCTTGTTAATCAGAAATTAAATCCACTTACACACATAGTTGGAGCTGTGGTGGCGCAGTGATTAAGGCATTCGGCTGCTAACCAAAAGGTCTGAAGTTCAAACCTGCTAGATGCTCCATGGGAGAAAGCTGAGGCAATCTGCTTCTGTTAAGATAAACAGCCTTGGATACCCTATGGGACAGTTCTACTCTATCCTATAGGGTTGCTATGAGTTGGAATCAACTTAATGGCAGTTTGTTTAGTTTTTGGATACACGCCATCACATTTGAAAGAAAAATTCTTTGGTATTAACTGGTTTATTACAGATAGAAGAACTTGGTTGGAACAGTTTGCTGAGGTAAACAACCTATTGACCACTCTAAGAACTGATATTGTTGCAGAAAATTATGGAAAAAACAAATGATACTGAAAGGACATTTCAGTGCAATTATTAGCTTTCAAGGATTGCTTAGAATATTTCACATTGTTCTCTGTCAAATGCCTTGTTTTAAGAAAGTGGATCAGATTGCTGGAAAATTCAGATATTTGTAGAAAAAGTAAGCAGTTGCTATAGAGACTTAGCATTTTATTGCAGACATTTCCAGTGTTTCAAATTGCATTAAGGGAGAATTTGTGTATTTCAAATTAATGAGTTTTAAGCATTTTTTCAGGAAATATTTTCTGCTTTATTGAACAAATCATGTACCTGCAAGATAACACAATTTGTTATCTAGTCTAAGGAGTATTTCATTTTCTCTTATATTTCCATGATAAACCAGGTATTTCTTACTTTTAAAAAGTTCAGATCCCTAATTTAATAGTTTAGAAACTTATCAAGGGAGAGACAAGGCACTAGAACTCTTTTTTCCTTCATATTTGGCAAAAGTGTTCCCAAGCCATCCTGTCATCTATCCATCCATTCAGAACCATTAAAATTTCCTCTGTATCTACGACCTCAATTAATTATACAGCTAAATTTTGTTCTTCCTTCCATATTGCTAATAACTCGGGGAAACTAGGTTGCTATTTTCATATCAAGACAGGTGTCACTTCTAATTCCGAAATTTCAAATGCTGAAATACCAAATGCCGAACTGGATGTTCTAAATTGATCTGGAATAAGATAAACATATATTTCATGATGGGAGCTCTGGTTGCGTAGTGCTAAAGGCATTTCACTGCTAACCAGAAGGCGGCAGTTCACACCCACCAGCCACTTCTCAGAAGGAAGACTGGGCAATCTATTTCCATAGAGATACCACCTTGAAAACCCAAGGAGGGGTTGCTATGAGTCTAATTGACTCCACGGCACTAAGTGAGATATTTCATGATGACTTAAGCTAGAGATTTATTTTACAATTCAGATAAAGAAGTTGTAGAATGATTTAAGTTTATTTTTGAGAAATACTATAACAAGAATTTATAAGTTCTGTGTTCCAGCCTGAACACTGACCATTGAAAAATAAATGCCTTTCTGTGCCAGCAGCTGTTGGTGCGTGCCGTGCTCCTTGATTGTGCCATTCTCAAACACCACTATTAAATCTGCATTCTGGATGGTGGAGAGGCGGTGAGCGATCACAATGCAGGTGCGGCCTTCTCTGGCTTTGTCCAGGGCTTCTTGGACAATCTATTGATAAAACAAAAGCCTTACCTTAAAAACTGTGTAAGTTATAACATTAAAAGAAATTGTAGAGTTTTACCATCCTCACAAGTCAACTGTTTTCTGATTTCTTTGAATCTTTGGCTTTATGCCTGTATATTTTCCATAATTGACATTATAGTCTGTATATAATTATATTCTGCTTTATAAATGAATTCCTATGCTGTAAATAATCTTCCAAATAGTTGTATTTTCTAACTACCATGTATTTTGAGTAGTCCCTTTTATTGAATGTTTTATTTCCAAGTTTTTTTGGTATTACAATGTGCTAAAAAATGTGATTTAATTTACCATTTTTAATGTTTTGATTTTTTTCTCTTTATAAAATAAGACTATTTTAGAAAATTTGAAAAATACTGTAAGGAATAAAATATTCTACTACCTCAAAATAATAACTACTGTTAAGAAAAGACTGGGTTATCTACCTCCATAGTGATACCGCCTCGGAAACCCAAGGTTGGGTTGCTATGAGTTGGAGTTGGATCTGACTCGACAGCAGTAAGTGTTTTTTTTTTTTTGGTTATGTATCTGTATGTATTTTTTTTTCCTACCTTACTCCCTTGGCTGACAGTACAAAAGTATTTTACAAATTAAATGAGACAGGAAGTGAGAGGCTACACCACCTTTTCACTTTCAGAATCCAGAGCTGATGTAGCTTCATCCAACAAGAGGATCTGAGGGTGTCTGATAAGGGCTCGGGCAATAGCAATCCTCTGTTTTTGACCTCCTGAGAGCTGAGTACCCTTATCTCCAACTCGTGTTTCATATTTCTGTTAAGTTAACCATTTAAAAGTTAATAAAATTCTAACTCAGAAAAATTAATAATATAATGAATAAACTTTTACTTTTTAACATGTGACAGTTCTATTTACAAGGAAAAATATTTAAAATCAATAAAAGCTCCTGTAACAACCAGGGGAGCTCTGGTGGCGTAATGCCTAATGCATTTGATTGCTAACCAGAAGGCTTGTGGTTCAAACCCACCAGCCACTCCTTGGAAGGAAGGTCGGGCAATCTACTTCCGTAGTGATACTGCCTCAGAAACCTAAGGAGTCGAAATTGACCTGATGGCAGTGCGTTCGGTTTTTTGGTTTATAACAACTAGACTGTTAAAAGAGTTGTTGTTGTTGTTATGTGCCGTCGAGTCGGCCCCGACTCATAGCGACCCCTCCTTGGGTTTTCGAGGCAGTATCACTACGGAAGTAGGATT
>NW_006922231.1:324954-333542 GCF_000298275.1 Orycteropus afer afer | reverse complement strand
ACAACAGAAGTAGATTGCCCCATCTTCCTTCTGAGGAGTGGCTGGTGGGTTTGAACTGCCAGCCTTCTGGTTAGCAGTCAAATGCCTCAGCATTAAAAAGGTAGGAGCTATATACATATGTATAAACAAACATCTTCGAGACTTTCCAGAGAATTATGCTGAGGGAAAAAAGTCAACCCCCAAAGGTTGCAAACTATGTGATTCCATTTATATAACATTCTTAAATTGCAAAACTGTAGAAATGGAGAACAGACTAGTGGTTGCCAGGGGTTGGTGGGGAGATACATGAGGGAAAGAGGAGTAAGCCCAGTAGGGAGGTAGGTTTGGCTGTAACAGGGCCACATGAAAGATCCTTTTGGTGGTGGAAATGTTCTGTATCCTTACTGTGGTAGTGGATACATGAATCTTCACATGCAGTAAAATTGTACAGAACTAAAATACACCCACTCCTCACTTATCAGTAATGTGAAAATCGGCATTGTGCTGCAGAACTTCAGTGATTAAATGCTCCTCAGGTTTTAGGAGTCATTTTGCAGGTGGCCCCATGGAGCTGCTCCCTCCTCTGGAACCAGTCTACAATTCCTCAGTCTCTCCCTGTGACTCCCACCTTACTTAAGGTGGGTGTGTTGACTTGTGCCATTTTAAACTACAGGTAGAGCTGACTGGGTCAAGATTTGCAGCCAGGAAGGGACCAGTCCTACCCAGACTCATGAAGAGTTCCTGCTCTCCAAAAAATGCTCACCCACCTGAGACTGTTGCCTATTGGCCCCAGCACCCCCAAACACACAAACGGAATACATGGCAAAGTGACTACTGCAGGTCCTGTCTGCACCTCTCTGCTGCCTTCTCACAGATTCATGGCCCAAAGCCACAGCTCTGCTCAGAGGTTGGGGTGACAAGGGAAGGCAGGTGGATGGAGCCTGTCTGCAGGTTAATAGCCCAAAGCCCCAGTGTCTGGCTTTTCTTCCTTCTCTCTTTTACTTTATTCACACCCAAGACAGGGGACAGGGGTGGGATGTGAGGGATCAAGGACTTGGGACTCAGGAGGGAGTCATTCTCCCATTCAGAACACTGTTGTTGGTTGTGTTGTAGTTAGTTGCCATTGAGTCATCTCCAACACATAGCAACCCTATGCACAGCAGAATGAAACACTGCCCGGTTTTGTGCCAGACTCACAATCCTTGCTATACCCGAGCCCGTCATTGCAGCCACTGAGTCTATCCATCTGGTTGAGGGCCTTCCCCTTCTTCGTTGACCCTATGCTACCAAGCATGATATCCTTCTCCAGTGAATGGTTCCTTTTGACAACATGACCAAAATAGGTGAGACGAAGTCTGGCCATTCTCACTTCCAAGGAGCATTCTGGCTGCATTTCTTCCAGGACAGATTTGTTAGTCTTCTTAGCAGACCATGATACTGTCAGCATTCTTCATCACAACTCAAAAGCATCAACTCTTCTTCGGTCTTCCTTATTCATTGTTCAGCTCTCAGATGTATAAGAGGCGATTGAAAATACCATGGATTGGGTTAGGTGCACCTTAATCTTCAAGGAGACATCTTTGTTCTTCATCACTTGAAAGAGGTCTTTTGCAGCAGATTTGACCAATGCAATATGTTGTCTGATGTCTTGACTGCTGCTTGCATTGGGGTTGATTGTAGAACCAAGTAATATGAAATCCTTGACAACTTCAATCTTTTCTCCATCCACTGTGAAGCTGTTTACTGGACCAGTTGTGAGGTTTTTGTTTTCTTTGTATTGAGGTGTAATCCATACTGCAAACTGTAGTCTTTAATCTTCATCAGTAAGGGCTTCAAGTCATCCTCACTTTCAGCAAGCAAAGTTGTGTCATCTGCATATTGCAGGTTGTTAATGAGTCTTCTTCCTCCAATCCTGATGCCACGCTTTTCTTCATATAATCCAGCTTCTTGGATTATTTGCTCAGCATACCAGCTGAATAAATATGGGGAAAGGATACAGCCTTGGTGATAGGCTACACTCCTTTCTTGAGTTTGAACCATGCAGTATCCCCTTGTTCTGTTTGAAGGACAGCCTCCTGATCTACATACAGCTTCCTCATGAATACAATTAAATCTTCTGGAATTCCCATTCTTCTCAGTGTTATCCATAATTTGTTATGATCCAAACAACTGAATGCTTTTGCATAGTCAATAAAACGTAAGTAAACATCTTTCTGGTAGTCTTTGCTTTCAGCTAAGATCCATCTGACATCAGCAGTGATATCCCTTGTTCCATGTCCTTTTCTGAATCCAGCTTGCATTTCTGGAAGATCTCTGTCAATATACTGCCGCAACTGTTTTTGAATTATTTTCAGTAAGATTTTTACTTGCATGCGGTATTAATGATATTGTTCAATAATTTCCACATTCTGTGGGATCACCTTTCTTTGGAATAGGTCCAAATAAGGATCTCTTCCAGTCAGTTGGCCAGGTAGCTGTCTTCCAAATTTCTTGGCATAGCCGAGTGAATGCCTCCAGTGCAGCATTCATTTGTTGAAACATCTCAATGTTATTCCATTAATTCCTGGAGCTTTGTTCTTCTCCAATTCCTTCAGTGCAGCTTCGACTTCTTCCTTCAATACCATTGGTTCTTGATCATGTGTCACCTCCTGAAATGGATGAAGATCAACCAGTTCTTTTTGATACAGTGATTCTGTGTATTCCTTTCATCTTTTTTGATGCTTCCTGCATAATTCAGTATTTTGCCAACAAAATCTTTCAGTATTGCAACTCAAAGCTTAAATTTTTTCCTCAGTATTTTCACCCTGAGAAATGCCGAGCATGCTTTTCCCTTTTGGTTTTCTAACTCCAGGTCTTGGCACATTTCATTACACTAAGTGGCTTTGTCTGCTCGAGCTGGTCTTTGAAATCTTCTATTCAGCTCTTTTATCTTGTCACTGCTTTCATTTGCATTAGTTAGTCTCTACTCAATGACAAGTTTCAGAGTCTCTTCTGATATCCATTTTGGACTTTTTCTCCTTTCTTGTCTTTTAAATGACCTCTTGCTTTCTCCATGGATGACATTCCTGATGTCATCCCACAATTCCTCTGGTTTTTAGACACTGGTGTTCAATGCATCAAATCTATTCTTTAAATGGCCTCTAAATTCAGGAAAGATATTGTCAAGGTCATATTTTGGCTCTTGCAGATTTGTTTTAATTGTGTTCAACTTTAACTTGAACATGCATATGAACAGTTGATTGTTCCACAGTGAGCTCCTGGCCTTGTTTTGGTCAAAGATACTGAACTCCTACATTGCCTCTTGCCACAGATATAGTCAATCTGATTCCTGTGTATTCCATCTGGGAAATCCATGTGTATAGTCGTCTCTTATGTTGTTGCAAAAAGGTATTTGCAATGCATACATTGTTGGTCTTGCAAAATTCTATTATGTGATCTCCAGCATTATTTCTATCATCAAGTCCATATTTTCCAACTACTGGTAACTCTTCTTTGTTTCCAACTTTTGCATTCCAATCATCAATGATAATCAACACATCCTGATTGCATGTTCGGTCAATTTCAGACTGCAGAAGTTGGTAGAAATCTCCAATTTCCTCATCTTTGGCTATGATGTTTGGTGCATAAATTTGAATAATAGTAGTATTAACTGGTCTTCCTTGGAGGCATATGGATATTATCCTATCACTGACAGTGTTGTACTTCAGGACAGATCTTGAAACACTCTTTGTGACAATGAATGCCACACCATTTCCCTTCAATTTGTCATTCCCAGCATGGTAGATCACATGGTTGTCTGATTCAAAATGGCCAAAACTGGTACATTTCAGCTCACTAATGCCTAGGATATTGATCTTTATGCATTTTATTTCATTTTTGACAACTTCCAATTTTCCTAGATTCATACTTCATGCATTCCATGTTCCAACTATTAATGGATGTTTGCATCTCTTTCTACTCATTTTGAGTTGTGCCATATCAGCCAATGGAGGTCCTGAACGTTTTACTCTATTCATATCATTAAGGTCATCTCTACTCTGAGGAGTCAGTTCTTCCCCAGTCAAATTTTGAGTGCCTTCCAACCTGATGGGCTCATCCTCCAGCATTATGTTGGACAGTGTTTCACTGCTATTCATAAGGTTTTCACTGTCCAGTTCTTTGAGAAGTGGATGGCCTCTTCCTTCTTCCAAGTCTGTCTTAGGCCAGAAGCTCTGCTGAAACCTGCCCACCATGGGTAACCCTGCTGGCATTTTGTAACATGGTGGCATAGCCTCCAGCCTTACAGTAACATATAAGCCACCACAAGATAAGTTCATCTCCCTTTTGTTGTTGTTGTTGTTTGCCGTTGAGTTGGCCCCGACTATAGCGACCCCTCCTTGGGTTTCAGAGGCAGTATCACTACAGAAGTAGGATTGCCCAACCTTCCTTCCGAGGAGTGGCTGGTGGGTTTGAACCGCTAGCCTTCTGGTTAGCAGTCAAGTGCCTTAGGCACTATGCTACCAGATCTCCCTTAGTTGTTTTTAATCCTTCTGCACCTGCCTATCTCAGTCAAGGGGCTTAAAATAGAGCCTCCACAAGCAAAAAGCAGCCCCCAAGCCCTGGCCCACCTACTTCAGGCCCCAGACTTAATAAATAGCCACCATCAAGTGAAAAGCAGGCACTGAGCCCCGGCCTGCCTACTTCAGGCTCCAACCTTAAAATACAGTTGTGTATTCAATATGAAATGTTGGATAAAGAGAAAGTTGGTAAGTGAGGAGTAGGTGTACATACATATACAATTACAAGTAAAACTGGGGAAACCTGAGTAAGATTAGTGGATCATATCAACGTCAATATTCTACTTGCAATATTATACTAAGGTTTTGCAAAATGTTATCATTGGAGGAAACTGGTTAAAGGGTAAATGAGAGCTCTGTATTATTCTTTACATTTTCATTTGATTCTATAATTATCTCAAAAAAATTACTTAAAAAAAGTACCATAGGCCTAAACTAAACATCCATTAGTTGTAATCTGAGATACGGTGCTTTCGGCATATATCACCTTATTTGCTTCTCACAACCTTCATATGAAGTGGCATATATTCCCATTTACCAATAACAAAACTTGGTATCATGAAATTAAGAGTCTCATCCAAAGCCACAATACTAGTACATAGACTTAAATTCTGTTACAGGGTATTGTAGGTGTATAGTTTGGGGAACTGTTTTTGGAATAAAAACAGTTTGCAACTGATTCCAATGTTAGCCTAAGAAGTTACCAGTTAACTTACCTGGGGTAATGTCTCGATGAAAGGATGTATGTTGGCTGCTTTGGCTGCACTCACAATTTCATCTTGTGATACTACCCGGCTATTGTCTCCATAGCCAATATTCTCAGCAATGCTGCAGTCAAACAGTACAGGCTCCTGAGACACAATTCCAAGTTGAGCTCTGAGCCACTGGACATTAAGTTTCTTTGCTTCTTGACCATCTAGGAGCTGAAAACCAAACTCCACAAACTATAAGAGCAGTTGGAAAGAAAAAGAAACCTAAACAATAAATCAGTAGGTTAACCATCTGGAGGACCTCGGCATGCGAACAACCAAACTCACTGCCATCAAGTCAATTCTAACTCATAGCAACCCCAATTGGGTTTCTAAGACTGTAAATCTTGACAGAAACAGTCTGCTCCATCTTTCTTCTGCAGAGTTACTGGTAAGTCTGAACCACAAACCTTTTGGTTAGCAGCCAAATACTTTACTACTCCACGGGAGGAAGGTTAGGCAATCTACTTCCATAGTGATACCGCCTTGGAAACCCAAGGAGGGATCACTATGAGTCAGGTCTGACTCAACGGCACATAACAACAACAACACTACACCACCAGATCTCCTTACGTGAACAACAGCAATTATGAAATACCAACCTCAGAGCCTCCAAGCACTTACAGTGTTGAAGGGCAACAGACCAACAAGATGATTTTGATGGCCCTATCTTGATCTAAACTGCAAAATGGTGGCATTTGTCCTAGTAAATTTGGCCCTGACTTTCTACATTCTTTTTTTTCTTTCTAATTTTTATTGTGATATGGGCGAAAGTTTACAGAGCAAATTTATTTTTCCATACATCAGTTCATACACACTTTGTTTCATGACATTGTGACAATCCCACAATGTACAGCTCTCTTCCAACTTTCTCCATATAGTCACCTCTTCCCTGTGTTCTTCTTTGCTATGCATTCCTGTCCCCCTTGAACTATCTCCCTGTGCAAATAGTGCCCTTCTGTTCTCCCATGACTGATTGTGCTAAGGAGTTTATTTACCTGGTGTAAATGTTCACCCTATATGCCTATCTACTGTTTGGCTGGAAGGTAGGGAGTAAGTTCAATTACAGGCCTGAATGATAACTAAAGGCCACAGTCTCAAGGGTTTTACCAGGCTCTATCAGACTAGTAAGCTTAGTCCTTTTCATGATTTTGAGTTTTGTCCCATATTCTTCTCCCACTCTATCCAGGATCTCCTGCACTGATCCCTTTCCAAGAGGTTGACAGTGGTAATCAGGCACCATCTAGTTCTTCTGATCTCATGGTTATATAGGCTGAGGTTCACGTGTTCCACTAGTCTCTTGAACTAATTGTTTCCAGGCGTCTTTGGTTTTCTTCATTCTTCTTTGCTCCAGCTGAGGAGAGACTAAATGTTGCACCTAGATGGCCTGTGGCAAGCTTTTAAGATCCCAGTCACTACTCACCAAAGTACGATGTAGAACAATGTTTTTGTGTAGTATGTTATGCCAATTGAGTTTGATGTCCCCCATGACCATGGTCCCGAGCCCACAGGTCCATCAACTCACTCCATCTTAGCTGTGGCTAAGAAGTTATCATAACTTTGCCCCCTGTTATTTCTATTTATATGGATATTCTTATAGCACATACAAATATGTATGTAGAAATATCATCTGCCAAGCTTATATATGTTTTTTTAGGTTCTGTTGAGTAAGCTACAACTCATAGCGACAACAGAATCAAACACTGCCTGGTCCTGCGCCAGCCTCAAAATCCTTGCTATGTTTGAACCCATCGTTGCAGCCACTGTGTCAATCCATCTCATTGAGAGCCTTCCCCTTTTTCACTGATTCTCCACTTTATCAATCATGATACCCTTCTCCAGGAAATGGTCCCTTCTGACAACATTACCAAAGTAGGTGAGATGAAGTCTGGTCATTCTTGCTTCCAAGGAGCATTCTGGCTGTACTTCTTCCAATATAGCTTTATTTGTTCTTCTGGCAGTCCATGGTACTTTCAGTATTCTTTCCAACACCATAACTCAAAAGCATCAACTCTTCTTCAGTTTTCCTTATTCATTGTCCAGCTTTCATATGCATATGAGGCTACTGAAAATACCATGGCTCAGATCAGCTGCACCTTAGTCTTCAAAATGACATTTTTGCTCTTCAGCACTTTAAATATATCTTTTGCAACAGATTTGCCCAGTGCAATATGACACCTGATTTCCTGATTGCTGCTTCCATTAGTGTTGATTATGGAACCAAGTAATATGAAATCTTTAACAACCTCAATCTTTTCTCCATTCATCATGAGGCTGTGTATTGGTCCAGCTGTGAGGATTTTTGTTTACTTTATGTTGAAGTGTACTCCATACTGTACACTGTAATCTTTACTCTTCATCAGTAAGTGCTTCAAGTCATATTCACTTTCAGCAAGTAAGGTTGTGTCATCTGCATATTGCAGGTTGTTAATAAGTCTTCCTCCAATTCTGATACTGTGTTGCTCTTCATATAGTCCAGCTTCTTGGATTATTTGCTCAGCATACAGATTGAATAAGTATGGTAAAAGGATACAACCCTGATACTCTCTATTCCTGATTTTAAACCATGCAGTATTCCCTTGTTCCGTTCAAATGACAGCCTCCTGGTTTATGTACAGGTCCCTCAGCAATTAAGTATTCTTGAATTCCTATTCCTTTCAATGTTTCCATAATTTGTTATGATCCACAAAGTCAAATGCTTTTGCATAGTCAACAAAACACAAGTAAAGATCTTTCTGGTATTCTTTGCTTTCAGGCAAGATCCATCTGACTTCAGCAATGATATCTTTTGTTCGATGTCCTCTTCTGAATCCAGCTTGCATTTCTGGAAGTTCCCTGTCAATATACTGCTGCAATCATTTTTGAATTATCTTCAGTAAGATTTCACTTGCATGTGGTACTAATGATGTTTTGTTGTTGTTAGGTGCTGTCATCTCCAACACATAGCTACGCCATGCCCAGCAGAATGAAACACTGCCCGCTCTTGTGCCAGCCCCATAATCCTTCTATACCTGAGCCCATCATTGTACCGACCATATCAATCCATCCTGTTGAGGGCCTTCCCCTCATTTGCTGACCCTCCATTTTACCAAGTATGATATCCTTCTCCAGGGAATGGCCCCTTTTTACAACATGACCAAAGTATGAGAGACAAAGTCTGGCCATTCTCACTTCCAAGGAGCATTCTGGCTGCACTTCTTCCAGGATAGATTTGTTAGTTCTTTTAGCAGTCCATGGTACTTTCAGCATTCTTTGCCAACACCACAGCTCAAAAGCATCAACTCTCCTTCAGTCTTCCTTATTC
>NW_006922231.1:321505-324824 GCF_000298275.1 Orycteropus afer afer | reverse complement strand
ACAACAGAAGTAGATTGCCCCATCTTCCTTCTGAGGAGTGGCTGGTGGGTTTGAACTGCCAGCCTTCTGGTTAGCAGTCAAATGCCTCAGCATTAAAAAGGTAGGAGCTATATACATATGTATAAACAAACATCTTCGAGACTTTCCAGAGAATTATGCTGAGGGAAAAAAGTCAACCCCCAAAGGTTGCAAACTATGTGATTCCATTTATATAACATTCTTAAATTGCAAAACTGTAGAAATGGAGAACAGACTAGTGGTTGCCAGGGGTTGGTGGGGAGATACATGAGGGAAAGAGGAGTAAGCCCAGTAGGGAGGTAGGTTTGGCTGTAACAGGGCCACATGAAAGATCCTTTTGGTGGTGGAAATGTTCTGTATCCTTACTGTGGTAGTGGATACATGAATCTTCACATGCAGTAAAATTGTACAGAACTAAAATACACCCACTCCTCACTTATCAGTAATGTGAAAATCGGCATTGTGCTGCAGAACTTCAGTGATTAAATGCTCCTCAGGTTTTAGGAGTCATTTTGCAGGTGGCCCCATGGAGCTGCTCCCTCCTCTGGAACCAGTCTACAATTCCTCAGTCTCTCCCTGTGACTCCCACCTTACTTAAGGTGGGTGTGTTGACTTGTGCCATTTTAAACTACAGGTAGAGCTGACTGGGTCAAGATTTGCAGCCAGGAAGGGACCAGTCCTACCCAGACTCATGAAGAGTTCCTGCTCTCCAAAAAATGCTCACCCACCTGAGACTGTTGCCTATTGGCCCCAGCACCCCCAAACACACAAACGGAATACATGGCAAAGTGACTACTGCAGGTCCTGTCTGCACCTCTCTGCTGCCTTCTCACAGATTCATGGCCCAAAGCCACAGCTCTGCTCAGAGGTTGGGGTGACAAGGGAAGGCAGGTGGATGGAGCCTGTCTGCAGGTTAATAGCCCAAAGCCCCAGTGTCTGGCTTTTCTTCCTTCTCTCTTTTACTTTATTCACACCCAAGACAGGGGACAGGGGTGGGATGTGAGGGATCAAGGACTTGGGACTCAGGAGGGAGTCATTCTCCCATTCAGAACACTGTTGTTGGTTGTGTTGTAGTTAGTTGCCATTGAGTCATCTCCAACACATAGCAACCCTATGCACAGCAGAATGAAACACTGCCCGGTTTTGTGCCAGACTCACAATCCTTGCTATACCCGAGCCCGTCATTGCAGCCACTGAGTCTATCCATCTGGTTGAGGGCCTTCCCCTTCTTCGTTGACCCTATGCTACCAAGCATGATATCCTTCTCCAGTGAATGGTTCCTTTTGACAACATGACCAAAATAGGTGAGACGAAGTCTGGCCATTCTCACTTCCAAGGAGCATTCTGGCTGCATTTCTTCCAGGACAGATTTGTTAGTCTTCTTAGCAGACCATGATACTGTCAGCATTCTTCATCACAACTCAAAAGCATCAACTCTTCTTCGGTCTTCCTTATTCATTGTTCAGCTCTCAGATGTATAAGAGGCGATTGAAAATACCATGGATTGGGTTAGGTGCACCTTAATCTTCAAGGAGACATCTTTGTTCTTCATCACTTGAAAGAGGTCTTTTGCAGCAGATTTGACCAATGCAATATGTTGTCTGATGTCTTGACTGCTGCTTGCATTGGGGTTGATTGTAGAACCAAGTAATATGAAATCCTTGACAACTTCAATCTTTTCTCCATCCACTGTGAAGCTGTTTACTGGACCAGTTGTGAGGTTTTTGTTTTCTTTGTATTGAGGTGTAATCCATACTGCAGACTGTAGTCTTTAATCTTCATCAGTAAGGGCTTCAAGTCATCCTCACTTTCAGCAGGCAAAGTTGTGTCATCTGCATATTGCAGGTTGTTAATGAGTCTTCTTCCTCCAATCCTGATGCCACGTTTTCTTCTTATAATCTAGCTTCTTGGATTATTTGCTCAGCATACAAGCTGAAAAAGTATGGAGAAAGGATACAACCTTGACACACTCCCTTCTTGGTTTTGAACCATGCAGTATCCCCTTATTCTGTTTGAAGGACAGCTTCCTGATCTATGGACAGCTTCCTCATGAGTACAATTAAATCTTCTGGAATTCCCATTCTTCTCAATGTTATCCTAATTTGTTATGATCCACAAAATTGAATGCTTTTGCATAGTCAATAAAATATAAGTAAACATCTTTCTGGTATTCTTTGCTTTCAGCCAAGAACAATCTGACATCAGCAATGATATCCCTTGTTCTATGTTCTCTTCTGAATCCAGCTTGCATTTCTGGATGTTCTCTATCAATATACTGGTGCAACCGTTTTTGAATTATCTTCAGTAAGATTTTACTTGTGTGTGGTATTAATGATACTGTTTGACAATTTCCACATTCTGTGGGATCACCTTTCTTTGGAATGGGCACAAATATGGATCTTTTCCAGTCAGTTGGCCAGTAGCTGTCTTCCAAATCTCCTGGCATAACCCAGTGAGTGCCTCCAGTGCAGCATCTGTTTGTTGAAACATCTCAGTGGTTATTCCATCAATTCCTGGAGCCTTGTTTTTCACCACTTCCTTCAGTGCAGCTTCTACTTCTTCCTTCAGGACTATTGGTTCTTGATCATATGTCTTCTCCTGAAATGGATGAACATTGACTAATTCTTTTTGTACAGTGACTCTGTATTCCTTCCATCTTATTTTGATGTTTCCTGCATAATTCAATATTTTGCCCATAGAATCTTTCAATATTGCAACTTGAGGCTTAAATTTTTTCTTCAGGTCTTTCAGCCTGAGAAATGCTGAGTGTGTTCTTCCCTTTTGGTTTTCTAACTCCAGGTCATCACACATTTCGTTATAATAATTGACTTTGTCTTCTTGAGATGCTCTTTGAAATCTTCTGTCCAATTCTTTTATCTTGTCATCATTTGCTTTAGCTATTCTTCACTCAAGAACATATCAAGAGCATCATCCGTGAAGAAAGCAAGAGGTCACTAAAAAGACAGAAAAGGAAGAAAAACACAAAATAGATGACAGAAGAGACTCTGAAACTTGCCCTTGAGCAGAGAGTAGCTAAAGCAAATGGAAGAAATGACAAGATAAAAGAGCTGAACAGATTATTTCAAAGAGCAGCTCGAGAAGACAAAGCCAATTACTATAACAAAATGTGCAAAGACCTGGAATTAGAAAACCAAAAGGGAAGAACATGCTTGGCATTTCTCAAGCTGAAAGAATTGAGGAAAAAATTTAAGCCTTGAGTTGCAATACTGAAAGATTCTATGGGCAAAATATTGAATGATGCAGGAAACATCAAAAGAAGATGGAAGGAATACACAGAGTC
>NW_006922231.1:310433-321005 GCF_000298275.1 Orycteropus afer afer | reverse complement strand
TCCTGATGCCACATTTTTCTTCATATAGTCCAGCTTCTTGGATTATTTGCTCAGCATATAGATTGAATAAGTATGGGGAAAGGATACAACCCTGATGCACTCCCTTCCTGATTTTAAACCATGTTGTGTCCCCTTGTTCCGTTTGAATGGAATCTCAATATAAAGAAAACAAAAATCTTTACAACTGGACCAATAAGCAGCATCACATTAAATGGAGAAAAGATTGAGGTTGTCAAAGAATTCACGTTGCTTGGTTCTACAATCAATGCCAATGGAAGCAGCAGTCAGGATATTAGATGACGTGGAGCACTGGGCAGGTTGGCCACAAAGGACCTCTTTCCAGTGCTGAGGAGCAAGGATGTCTCCTTGAGAACTAAGGTGCACCTGACACAAGCCATGATACTTTCAATTGACTTGTATGGATGTGAGAGCTGGACAGTGAATAAGGAAGGCTGAAGAAGAGTTGATGCTTTTGAGTTGTGGTGCTGGTGAAGAATGCTGAAAGTACTATGGACTGCTAAAAGAGCTAACAGAGCTGTCCTGGAGGAAGTGCACCTGAAATGCTCCTTAGAAGCAAGAATGACCAGACGTCATCTCACCTACTTTGGTTATGTTGTCAGAAGGGACCATACCCTGGAGAAGGATGTCATGCTTGGTAAGGTGGAAGGTCAATGAAAGAGGGGAAGGCTTTCAACAAGATGGACTGACACGGTGGCTGTAACAATGGGCTCAAGTATAGCAAGGACCATGGAGCTGGCGTGGGATTGGGTGGTGTTTCATTCTGCTGTGCATGGGGTCACTATGAGTCGGAAATGACTCGATGGCACCTAACAACAACATTCTTCACTCAATGGCAAGTTTCAGAGTCTCTTCTGACATCCATTTTGTTTTTTCTTCCTTTTTTGTCTTTTTAATGAGCTTTTGCTTTCTTCATGGATGATGCTCTTTATGGCATCCCACAGTTCTTCTGGTTTTCGGTGATTGGTGTTCAATGCATCGAATCTATTCTTTAAATGATCTCTAAATTCAGGACAGATGTATTCAAGGTCATATTTTGGCTTCTGTGGACTTGTTTTAATTTTCTTCAGCTTCAACTTGTACTTATATATTAGCAGTTGATCTGTTCCACAATCAGCTCCTGGTCTTATTTTGGCTGTAGATATTCAGCTTCTCCATCACCTTTTTCCACAGAAGTAGTCAGTTTGATTCCTGTGTACTCCATCTGATGAAGTCCATGTGTATAGCTGCCATTTTTGTTGTTGAAAAAGGGTATTTGCAATGAATAAGTCATTGGTCTTGCAAAATTCTACCATGTGATCTCCATTGTCATTTCTATCACCAAGGCCATGTTTTCCAACTACTGGTGATTCTTCTTTGTTTTCAACTTTCACATTTCAATCACCAGTAATAATCAATGCATATTGATTGAATATTTGGTCAATTTCAGACTGCAATTCCTCATCTGTGGCTTTGGTGGTTGGTGTATAAATTTGAATAATAGTATATATGGCCAAGGGTATATTCCCTTTTGCCTTGACATACCTGATCTTTCAGCCTGTGTACCTATCTACAGTTCTCCTTTTGTCCTTATCGTCCCTCCTCCAGGCTTCTGTTTCATCCTCTGCCTTTAAGAGATCTGCACCAAGATGTGCCACCCAGATCTGCTATTCCCTGGATGTCATCCCCTTCAGGCACAACAGAAAAAGTGCTGATCAGAAGCTTGGCCCTCACTTTCTAAAAGTTTGTTGATTCCTGTCCTACCCCTCTTCGTGAGAACTGTCAGCCCAAACCTTTCTCAGTTTTTTTTTTTTTTTTTTTTTTTTCTGGAAGACAAGAGTTCACTAGAAAGTGAATAAG
Organism: Orycteropus afer afer; assembly: GCF_000298275.1. Taxonomy (NCBI): domain Eukaryota; kingdom Metazoa; phylum Chordata; class Mammalia; order Tubulidentata; family Orycteropodidae; genus Orycteropus; species Orycteropus afer. The sequence continues at coordinate 319,148 of NW_006922231.1, read as the reverse complement.
TTCCAAGCAGTGTCCTGGGGAGGAGAGTTTTAATACTGATAGTTTTTATTTTTTCTGTTTTGTTTGCTACAAGCAGGAAGCATGGTGCTTTTAGAAGAGCCCTGGAGATGTAGTAACTATGAATATAGTTTCCTTCAAGGCAAGAAGGGTCACAAGTGAAGGAAGGAATAGACACTAAGAATCTGACTAGTTTTGATCTCTCTTGATAAAGGTATATCTCCTACCAGAGTGTTAGCACACCATACCTGCAGAGTGTTGAGGTGGTTTGCCTGTATTTGTATCTGCAGAATAATTGTAATAATAGAAGCAGAAGATTTTCTTGAAAGAAAGAACTAAACAAGCCTTAAAACTTTACGAGCTCTGGTGGCATAGTACCTAAGGCATTTGACTGCTAACTAGAAGGCTGGCAGTTCAAACCTACCAGCCACTCCTCAGAAGGAAGATTGGGCAATCTGCTTCCATAATGATACTTCCTCAGAAACTCAAGGAGAGGTCACTATGAGTCATATTTTGTGACTGTCTAAATGTGGGTGGACTCCTAGGCCTAGTCCTGCGCCAGTGGGTGCCATGCCAAGATATTGGGAGATGCAGGTATTATCAGTAACAGCCAGGTCTTCACTTTGGAAGACAGCCAGAACTGGATAGGAGAAAATCAATGATGAGAGCCTAACACAAAAGGGCTGGAGGCTGAGGAACAAACTCAAAATTCAAGAGCCTAGAGAGTTCAGGGTTAGAGAGAAACAACAAAATGAAAGAAGATGGGGGAAGGAATAAACATGCGTCCGTGTGGGAATCCTGAAGTCTACTTTGAATTCTGACAGGCATTTGTGGCTTACCTTTATAAGCCCGTAAATGAATATTCACTTAGGAGTGTCAGGCTGGTCTACAAAATTCATGGCAGGGTAGAAATCTTTATATCCTATCTTTTCTGAGTTAGATTAAATGCCAGATATTCTACCTTATTGTCCTCACATATTTGACTGGTTATGGATACTAGTTTGCAGTTTATAAAATATGGGCATTGTATAAGATTAGAGGTTTTCACTTGTCTAGATTCTTCCATCACAGCTATATTGTAAAGTATGACCTTAAATCAGGTTACTAAGGAAGTGTGCTCACCACTGTTCCAGCTGTGGGATCATAGAACCGCTCAAGAAGCTGGACCACTGTGCTCTTCCCACAGCCACTGCTGCCCACCAAAGCCAGGGTCTGGCCCTTCTTTACTTCCAGGCTCAGCCCCTGCAGCACCGGAACGTTTGGCCGAGTGGGATAGTTGAACAGGACGTCATTCAATGTCACATTTCCTTCAAACTTATCCTTTAAAAATTTTAAATGTTGCTATTACAGTTGGTCTGATATTATTGGAATAAGAAATATTATTTCAAGGAAACTTTATCAAAGATGGTAGAAGAGAAACATAAAATTCATATACAGTACAGTGCTGGCACCAGTAAATACGGACAGCACTTGTTATATAAAAGAAGATGGGAGATGGAAGATATATGTTAGATTGGATAAAAAGTTAAATGACAGAGAATTATTATCAAAACTCTATTTCTGGTTCATTTAAGACAAACATTACCTAATTAATGATTCCAAGGCTGGAGCCAAGCCAGTGGCCAAAGGCCAGTAGCTGTTTTCTCTCTGGCTCAAAGGCCTAGGAATTCAGCAGCAGTTTTACCTAAGCCTCAGTATATAGCCCTTGTCTCAAGTCCTGGCAGCCTCTTTGTCTCACTCTCTTGATCTCACTCACTGGGCACAGTAATTTTCTCAAAACATGAAATACCTGGCTAAGTCCCGCAAAGATGGTAGAAATTCCAATCTCTTCCCTCTCCCTATTTCCTCACATTAAAATGAGCAATAGCTTGTCTCATGCAAAGAAAACTCAGATCCAAGTTTAAGTTAACTTTGTAGATAGTATTAAATTATTATTCTCATTGAGCATAAAGTGGCCTTGTAGTAATTATAACTCAATCATTATAAACTGTGATTCTCACTGCTGTCGAGTCAATTCGACTCACAGCGACCCCTCCTTGGGTTTCTGAGGTGGTATCTCTATGGAAGTAGATTGCCCAAACTTCCTTCTGAGGAGTGGCTGGTGAGTTTGAACTGCCAGCATTCTGGTAGCAGTCAAATGCCTTAGTCACTATGCCACTAGAACTCCTACAAACTGTGATAGCTAAAGCCAAATTGCTAATTTCATTTACATGATAGAATTACATATATATACCTCCATGCAGTAATATTGCTTCCATGGCAATTTTCATGGAAATTTATGGATTTACCTTTTTTGTTTGTTTGTTTTTACTTTCAATGTGCTAAACTTCAGAATCCTTGAAACTGCCTATGAATTATCAGGTATTAGTTTTAATTCAATTTAGATAATTACTAAATCCAAAGTACTATGGTAGCTGTTAGTGGAAGATTACAAATAACAGGAAAACTGACCAAATGTTAGCGTATAAAAATTGCAAAGTAAGCTAAATATCTATCTGTGCAATCACCACTAATTTATTCTTTAGCTGCAACCTAGCAGACAGCAAAGTTTTAGGAAAAACATAACTAGGTACTCAGCAGGCATGGCAGAGAACTCACAGGCCTCAGCCCCTCTTCACTGTAGCTGTCAATCAAAGGTTGTCTTTCAAACAGCATAAATAAGTGGGCTGCAGACAACTTGGCTTTGGCATAGTCTGGAGCAAATGAACTAGCATGTCCTAGAGCCACTGCACCAAACACAATTGCTGAAAACACCCTAAACAGAAGTAGAGAAATTTAAAAATTAGCTTATATAATTAGCTTCAAGATGTGTGAAAGCTCAAAATCATTGTTTGCCAGTGTTTATCTTCTTATTCCCTCAAATCATCCCCTTCTACATTTTATTATGTCCTTAATCACAGCCCTCCCCACCCCACTGTCCATTAAAATCCAGTAACAAGAGAAATAGGAAAGGCAAGACTCCCCTGACAGCTTTTCTCTTTTTACGTTTGGGTTTTCTCTTGGCATCTCTTATTTCCTAGCATTAATGTAACTTCCCAAAATTCTTCTCTTTCAGGAAGTAGTTTATAGCTGAACCTGATTTATAATCTCAGCTCAGTTTAGTAGTACACCCTTTCTAGAGCTGGTGTAACTGGGAACTGAAGCAGAGTACTTAAGTGGCTCGATCAGTACTAGACAAGGAGTCTATGGCCAAGACTTCCAGTTTGTTGTTTCTTCTAAAATACTTCACAAATGATAATAATAATCCCTATAAAGAATTCTTATTAGGGAAAATAAGACTTAACTAGAAGTAGTTTTTCTCTTATAATTATTTATTGACAGTACTCTAAAACATAGTTATCCAAAGCTAAAAGTTTATTTTCAATTATAGCTCATTAAAGAATTAAGCATAAGAACTTTTGTAAAGGGCTAATGATCCTGGGATTGGATTTGCACAAAGCTATTGACTTCTGATGCCAGAGTTTCTCCTGGGAAACGGGTGGGGGGACAAAACAAAAACCCAAAAAACAAAACACCTCTGCTACCTATTCATAATGAAGAACTTAAAAATAAAATCCACATTCTCAAACTTCTAGATCAAAGATACTAGCTTAGGACAAATGAATCTTCTTTTCCTACTACAAACTTTACATAGACCCTTTGAAGCATTATTATAGAATAATCCTGATACTTTTAAAGATACTTACAGAATAACATCTCTGAAGAGCATATGCCCATTCACAATGAGATAGGCACCAAATCGAAAACACCCAGCATAGGAAAAATACATAAATGCTTGTGAAATACTAAAAGTAAAGCCATATATGTGTGCCTTCCGCACAGAATTCCTGAAAAGCAAACAAGTATATAAATAACCATCTTTTCAGCCTCTCTTAACACTGTATTGTATTTTTACCCAAATAACACGTGTTGTACATTTGTTTGGCAAACTGTGCAACTTCTCTCTTCTTTTAGTTTCATATGTATGCTATGCATGTTATATGTGAAAAATAAAGTACTGGAAAGAGCATGGCTTCTAAGTCTGGGAGACCTGAGTTTTAACTCTGCCTCTAGATACATAGTTTGGATAAGTGCTATCACATCTCTAAGCATCAGTTTCCTGATTTGTACAATGTTGTTGCTGCTGTTGTTGTTATGTGATGTCAAGTCAGTTTCTACTCATAGAGACCCTATGTACAACAGAATGAAACACTGCCTGATCCTGCACCATTCTCACAGTCTTTGTTGTGCCATGAAGAAGGATGTGGCAGTACACTTCTGAAAATACTGGCCACTGAAAACCTTTTGAATGGCAGTGAAACACTGTCTGATTGTACAATGAAGATAATCAATATAATGCAGAATTGTCTTGGAATCTAAAGCAAACAATTTAAGTGTCTAGAATAGTGCCTAGCTCACAGAAGTGGTTCAAATGATAGATGCTATTATCATTACATAGTAATTAGCATCTGATGACTCAGATATTCAACCCTTGTGCCATGAACATAGTCCTTGTATCAAAAATATCTAGGATGTCAAAGTTAGAACTAAAGTTGCAATTGCCTGATATATGATTTTGTTAATGCTAAGAGTCTCCTATAACTTGCTATTGTCTCTAATATAAAAATTCATATTTCAGATTCATAAAATATAGGCTCACTGAGGTTTATATAGGCACACATCAGAAATTTTTCCATGAGGTGGATCTCACCACCTCCTTATATATTTGTTTTATTTAAATTTGTTTTGCACCATTTCTAATTAGATCTCATGCTACATTTCATTAGATCTTTAAATCTTCCTAAAGAATCATAATTTATTTATATGCAGATGAGGAGGGCTTTTGGCAAGAGAGAAAATGCAAAGTATTACTGATTTGGATGGTTTTAACTTATGTGCTGTGAGTATGGTGTCATAATATTTAACATAAATGAACAATTTACAATGCTATGGAATCTTTAAGTTATAATCAAGTTAATAATTCACCTCAGCTTTCTATTCTTAATTGTCTTGAAGTTCAAAATAAACCATAACATCATAAGTAATTGTCCATATATACTTATATGTTAAACATCAAATGGGCAGAATAAATGTAGCTGTATTTTCTTCAGTATCACAGAAATTATACATAACTGAAGAGTTAGGGTAAATTGATAATAATCCCTGTTCAAAGTTGTGTGTTTAAAACTATTGTTCCAGTCTACCACATTCTAATCTAAGTTGTGTTTTATTTTGTTAGTGTTAAAATATATTCATTTATAGAAACAGGCCACCATGCAAACAAGTTTCTTGAATTGTGAGATAAACCAGTGACACAGACTAGGAGTCTTTATCTCCAAAGTGGGTTGGATCTGGTTCTCAACCAGAGAACGAATGAATATCCAAAATTATTTAACCAAATAACATGTCTCATCTTTGGTTCAGTCCACACAGTCCAGAGGAAAAAAAAAAATGGCCTGAATAATTCTCTAGAAGAACATTTGTCCTGAATCACCAGGTAGGTCACTTATGTTGTTTGCACCAGTGACAAATCCCTGTGCAGTCCTTTGTACCTTTTAGTTCTTGGAGACTCAATCTTACTGTATTTGCAAGAGATGTAAAAATCCAATCAAGTGGCCCAATTGCAACAAAAAACCACTTATATTCAGTGACACAATTGTTGGAAAAATGACAGCTTAATAGTTGTATCATTGTTTAGAGCACCAGCACTTTTATTAACTTTCGGGGACAATAATACAACCTAGAAAAGCAGTAGGTTCTTATTAACAATCATATTTATTACCTGTAAGGCCCATACAATTTTTCAACATACATTGATTCAAATTTTCTTTCCTGGGTCAAGGATACAACCGTCCTAATATTTTCTATTGCCTCTGTTGCAATCTGTAACACAGAACAGACCTGCATTAGAAGTGAGGCTTTTATTTGTGAAAAAATGAAAAACGTAAGTTTTAGGATGGTATCAAAGAATCCTGAAAATTATGTTAATGGATTTTAAATTGCTTCAATTTGGAAAGTGAAGGTATACTATATTCTTTAAGCCCAGCTGTAGAATAAACGGCAATCTTAAAAGCACTTGTGGTTGTGCTAAGTATGGTAAACTAATCTTTATATGTCTAGTCACTCAGGAAGGCTGGTCAGCTTAAGGCAAGAACAGGGACTGGTTCTATTCCCAGCCCTGCCATAAGACAGTTACATGACTTAAAAAAAAAAAAAAAAAAAAACCTCACTGCCATCGTCGGATCCAACCCATCGCAACCCTTCCTTGGGTTTCTGAGGCGGTATCACTACAGAAATAGATTGCCCAATCTTCCTTCTGAGAAGTGGCTGGTGGGTTTGAACCACCAGCCTTCTGGTTAGCAGTCAAGTGCCTCAGGCACTAGGCTACCAGAGCTCCTAGTTACATGCCTAGCCTAAGTAAAAATCTTTTGGGGGCTATGCTTTCTTCATGTGGTTAGCAAAGGACCTTGGAAGAGAGAACTAGACTAAGTAATGTCTAAGGGCCTACTGAGAGTCCCTTGGTAGAGCAAATGGTTAAACACTTGACTACTAGCTAAAAGGTGGGTGGTTTAAACCCACCAGAGGAACCTCAGAAGACAGACCTGGGAATCTGCTTCTGAAAGGTCACAGCCTTGAAAACCCAATGAACGGTTCTACTCTGCACACACGGGGCATTGTCGTGAATTAGAACAGACTCGATGGCAACCAACAACAACAAAGACATGCTGGAGACACCAATCATTTCTTTCCTGACCATGCCCTTCTTAGAGAAACTATCCATCCACAACTGGAAAAAAATCCTAAGAATAACACGAACCTGCCCACATGGCCTAACTGATTAAACCAGGGATGGGCACCTGATTGAAGCTGGGCCAACCAGAGGTGGATTCCTGGATATGGAGCAACTGCTTGAACTAAGAGGTACTGTGAACTCAGAGCCTAAGGTCATCACTTGGAAAGCCATGATGAATATGTGTGAAAGATGGTCTGAATGTATCGCAGTTGAGGAAAATGTTTAATGGATGTGTACAGAGACTTAGGTACAATAGAGCTGTGGCCCTGAGAGGAGCTGCCAGCTGACATTCCAGTTAACATAAGCCTGGTTGCATTTCCTGCACTTGTGCACATTTTATATCAAATCCCTTTTACTCAAAGCAGCTAATGTGGTTTTCTGATTCTTATAACACTTCTTTTGGCAGATGTTTGTGACTTAGCTATTTATCCTAAATCAAAGTTCTGCAGTAGAATCAACTCAACCATTAGCACAGGGAGCACAAATTTTAATTTTAGGTTTTTGTTTTATCAGCTTTGAGATAAATTTTTTCCTCAGTTCTCACACTTCTGTAACCAGGTGAAAAGCAGTATTTGATACTTTAGGCTGAATAACTTGAAAACTTTATTAAAAATGAAAATCTAATCTGTGGCAATAATAGCCAGAGTATACTTACTGAGGTTTCATTATGTGCCAGGTATTATCTCATTTACCAACATGTTCTCATTTAGTCTGTCTACAACCTTGGGAGGTAAATCGTATTATTTCTATTTTATAGATGCAAGAACTGACACAGAGAAGTTAAATAACTTGCCTTAAGTGCTAGAGCTGGTATGTAGAAGAGCAAGGGTTTGAAAGTGTTTTATTAATGTCTTTTTTTTCTGATCATGGATTAACTGCTTTGTGGGTTAACAGGGGTTAACCCTGATGCAGAAGACTCCTAATCTCACTAATTACCAGAGCCTGTGTCAAGATGTTTACTATGCAGCCTCCCTCACCCTCTTCACGGCCCAGTAATCAAAACCCTCTCTACTGAGTCCTTTTGGAAAATGGGAATGGGGATGGATATATCCCAGAACCCTGATGCGTTTTAACCATGGTCAATCTGTCTCCAGGTAAATGAGAGTTTTTCTTTTTAAACAAATAGAGGTTTAGTGGGTTTTCCAGGACTTTCTTTTTCTTTCTAACCCTCCTTCTCTCAGTTAATTAAGTACTTGACGGCACATAACAACAACAACAAAGTAAAATTGAGCTGTGATTGGATTGCTGAAATTAGCATTTAAAATTTCCAATCTCTCATCACACACACACACACACACACACACACAGGTATATATCATTTAACATCTATTTGGACAACATCCGACTGCATATACATCTATGATCCTCCTCTAAGTTTGTTTATTTTAAAAAAGAGAAAGCAGCCCTCCTTTTGTTTATAATTTCCCCCCTAATGTTTTTAAAGACCTCAATCCCAGACTCTTACAGCAGTGGACTATGGGTGGGATATAGGCAGTTGAGGCAGAGGACATGGCTGTGGGTGCAGGCTCTCAGACTTTGTCTGGCAGGCAGGTTAGCAGTGGCAGCAGCTGCAGCAGTGGTAGCAGCAATGGCAAGGGCTTCAGGGCCAGGCTGCTCCTGCCGCTCAGGGAGTGGAAGAGAGGGCAATGTGAGGTGTGCTCTACTTGCTCCCTATTCACTTCCTGTCACTCCACTCCCAAGTCCCTGCCATTGTCAGTTCTCCAGCTTATTCCAGGCTCCAGCAGCAGTAGCAGTGGCAGCAGCAGTGATGAGAATGAATGGATGCAAGGCTCCCATGAGGTTTAATATGGTGTTTGCACAATGTGCAAATCACATAACATCCTATTTCACATAATTTACCATGGATGTTAAGTAGCATTTACTTGCATGTGTGTGTATGTATGTGTGTGTGTATATATATATATATATATATATATGAGCTCTGG
>NW_006922231.1:307478-309283 GCF_000298275.1 Orycteropus afer afer | reverse complement strand
TGGCTGGTGGGTTTGAACCGCCAGCCTTCTGGTTAGCAGTCAAGTGCTTTAGCCACTATGCTACCAGAGCTCCTATACACATGCATATTCCTATTATTACTAAAAACAATTCCAAACTGGTCAGAGTTATTCATTCTCTGATATGCTAGAATAACAGAGTTTTAACTAGAAGGAACTTAAGACATTATCTAGTATAACTTCTCATTTCACAGAAGTGGACAGTGAGGAGCAGAGAAGTTGAGAATCTCCTGTACCACACACTGTGAGTAACAAGGCCAGGCTAATAATCCATGGTTGTTTTGTTTGATTGCTGTGTTTGTCATATTGCTTAGTTTTAACTGCTTTGCTTCCGCCAAAATTCTAACAATTGTCAGTGTTACTAACCATTTTTAATCAAGGTAAAAGTTCATTATCTTACCTAGATGTAGTATTTTCTTTCATGTAACTAGCATAAGAAAAATTTATTCATATTCTATTTAATTGACAATTTTTCCTTCTGAAATAAATGTGAGAAGAAGTGGGGTTCAGGTGGGGAAGGATACAAAACAACTACAGGGTATTACTTCAGTAATTGTAACAAATGGAAGCCAAGGATGTGATGATACCTGATGGTACTTACAGCAAGTAACCAAGAGGATCTTCAAGAACTTTGGATACCTTGGGGTGCTTAAGTCTGGAAATAATGCACTGTCCCAGACAGCTCTGATTCATAGAAGCATGTGGGTGAATATGAGAAGGGCATTCTAATTGACACCCAGTTAAGTAAGAAAGAGAAAGGATTTCATTGGACATATCTGATTTAATAGAAACACATCTGGAGCTATTGCAGTCTCAACTACTTTCTTCCTTGTAAGATGGAGCTATGTCTGCCCCACCTCACAGTTTAGTGAAGGGTCAGTGCAGTAATGTTATGAAAGGACTCTGTAAAGTGTGGTGGTTCAAAAACACAATTTATATTTAATATCTGTTTTACTTCCTACTGTTGTTTTAATAAAGGGTAATATTTACATAAATAAAAGTAAAAACATTCATTTAAATACATTTAAATATATTTACATGTAAATTAAATGTTTATACATAGGTATACTTAAGAAAAAAAAAACCTACTGCCATCAAGTAGATTCCAACTCATAGAGACCCCAATGAGTTTCGGAGGCAGTAAATCTTTACAAAAGAAGACTGCCCTGTCTTGCTTCCACAGAATGGCTGGTATATTTGAACCACCAACCTTCTGGTTAGCAGTCAAATGCCTTAGGCACTGCACCACCAGCCCTCCTTAAAAGTAGGTTTAGATACATTTAGTGAGATCATATAGTTTTTAACCTGTTGCTGGTGGAGTCAATTCCAACTCCCAGCAAACTTAGAGGACACAGTAGAACTGTCCCATAGGGTTTCCAAAGCTGTAAATCATTATGGAAGCAGACTGTCATATCTTTCTTCCATGATGTGGCTAGTTGATTCAAGCCACTGACCTTTAGGTTAGAAACTGAGCTTCGAAATAGATCTGGACTTGAATCCCAAATGACTTAAACTTCTGTTTGAGTCTTAGTTTCTTCACTTGTAAAATTAGGGGACTATTAGTACCTCCCTCATAGAATGATTGTGAGGATTTAATGAGTTGTTGTTGTTATTGTTGTTGTTTGCCGTCGAGTCTGACCTGACTCATAGTGACCCCTCCTTGGGTTTCCGAGGCAGTATCACTACGAAAGTAGATTGCCCCATCTTCCTTCCGAGGAGTGGCTGGTGGATTTGAACCGCCAGCCTTCTGGTCAGCAGTCAAGTGCCGTAGCCACTATGCTACCAGA
>NW_006922231.1:292823-306593 GCF_000298275.1 Orycteropus afer afer | reverse complement strand
CTTCCTTCCGAGGAGTGGCTGGTGGGTTTGAACCGCCAGCCTTCTGGTTAGCAGTCAAGCGCCTTAGGCACTATGCTACCAGAGCTCCTTATTTCATGCATAGTGTTGACAATTGTTAGTTGTAGTGAGCATAAACATTTAATTACTAAATATATATACACCAAACTAAAACCAAACCCACTGCCATTGAGTTGATTCTGACTTCCAGTGACCCCATTGGGTCTCCAATGTTGTAAATCTTTATAGAAGAAGGTAGCCTCATCTTCCTTCCACAGAGCAGCTGGTAGGTTTGAATGACCTTCTGGTTAGTATCCTAATACCTTACCACTATACCACCAGAGCTCCTTAAAATATACAAGTCATGCTAAATAATTCACATAAATTGAATTGAATAGACTGTCTAAAAACAATTCTTATTTAACTAACATCTTATTTGACCTACCTTTCCAGCTGCTTCCAGTTCTTTTTTATCTCTTTTGGCATTTCCAGCCAACATTTTCATTTCAACAATTCCGGATACAGCAATAATTGGAACCACCAATAACAGCAAAAGGGTTAATTGCCAACCATAAATAAATGATATGATAATACCAGTTCCAAGGTTAGCTGTATTCTGTGCAATTAAAGCCAACCTGGTTCCAGTAGCCTAGAAAAGAAGAAGGGTAGAGCAACTGTGTTTTAAATTCCAAATCCATAATCCAGCCTTAGACTTCTTGGTCAGAATTACAAGAGAGTTTTGTGTCTGCTATAACCTTTGCTCATTTTCATTACAATAAGCCTTTAACCTTGGCACACTTAACTCATGGGATGTTCTGGCAGATTTTCTTTATTCTGCCTTTAAACTCTCATTTCTCTACTGTCTACATGACAGCAATATTGTGTAACCAAGTAATAACTGCTCTGCTTGGTACCTAGGTGTGGGACACATTTCTTCATGAAGGTAATGTTTAAAGGGGAAATGAATTACTCTGGTAATTTTAAAGACCTTCTGTTTCAAAGGCATAAGGGGGAAGTTTACACACTCTAAAAGACCATAATGTGTACATATCCTTAGAGACTGTCCACCATAAAGCAAACTTAGAGATAATTAGTGTTTACATCACTCAGAAAGCAAGGGCTATTGTAGTGCACATTGCTGTTAACTCTCAATTCTCCCCTCTCCTCTACTGTGGGGAAGCAGTAAGCTTCAGAAAAACTGATCCCATTTGCAGGGGTGAGGGAATCTAAGCATGGCATTCTCTTGGAGACAGTTACTGGCTCACGGTTAGGCATATGACCCAAATGAGCCCAAATCGGATTTAAGAGAAGAGTTTTGGTTCAGTGGTTAAGATACAAGTGTACATGTTCTCTCATAGGATGGGAAACAAGGACGCTTATAGCTCTCACTGCTACAGGTATCTATCCTATGACCATGAGAGGAACCAGACTTAGGATGAAGGCAAGACTGAGGACGGAAAGCCACTCAAAGCCACACAGACAGAAGGAACGTGGGTCCTTGATAACATTTTTGAGCCATTGGATCAACCAACCCTGAAGTCTAACCTTTCTCTTATTGTTCATGTCAGTTTGAGTTGGGTTGTCTGTTATTTCCAGCTGAAAGCCTCCTAACTGATACAGCTGTGCCATCTATTTATTCAAAACTGTGTTGAACAGAAATAGTAGTAGAGTGCAGTCTACATACTCCTTGAACTTGGGAAGCATCTGACGCGAGTCTTGTAGAAAGTGCACCAGTACTGTTTTTATGGTCATCAAACCAGCCCATGTCCTAAGGCACAAAATACACCTTTAAATTAGTTCAAAATTAAAACAAGCAACAAAAAGCAAATGAAACCTCTCACAGCTTTGATGCTAAGGAAATAACCCACACTTAACCTGTATATTGAAGTGTAAGGGTGACATCACATGCAGTGTAGAACCCTGGTTCCTGCCATGAGCATACACCCTCAGAGTCCACCAGAACCCAGCCTCCCAAGCTGCTCTGTTGTGATGGGAGACAACATCAAGTTCTGGGCAGACAGTAGGATTCAACCAGATTGCATCTTGGTTTCCTGCAAGTATTGCCTGATGCTACAGGCATGTGGACATGCCATCTACCCACTCATCACAACTTGTAGTATGGACACATCTCTTTTATGGTGTTCCCTCTCATAAAGCAAGAAACACAGAGAAAGGGGAGCTTTATTGGACACACTCTTGTAAACTCTAGACAGGGGGAAAGAAGCTTTGGTTTCTCATCATGCTTTTTCTTTTTTTAAAAGATAGGATCAAAAGACTGCCTTAGGTACAATTTTAATTATATACTACTCATCCATAGCATCTTTTTCATATAATTTTCTCTACATAGAAATCAATTATAAGATCCTGAAAAAAAATCTGTAAACTCAGATTTGCTCAAAATATAACACTCTCTATATTCTCTTTTGTGAACAAGATTGTAATCACTCCCTGTCAACTGGATGGACTATATTCTGACCCTCTTTTATACCCTCTCTATGAAAATAGAGAATGCATGTCTGCACATTTTCCCACACATTCTGCACTAGACTGTAAACTTTCTCAAAGGGCAGATAGTACCTTACAGGTCCAGCTACCAGCACACTGTATAATATATAGTAAGTAATGATTAAATGAATTAATGTGAAAACAGAGCTCAAATAAGACAGAACAAAACACAATTACTAACATCTGGGAAAACTTACAATTATTATGGTCAGTTGTGGTACATAATGCTATCAACCACCTTTTCCTTTGTTTAAAGGCATCCTGGTGTCTCAACAGACTCTCCAGGGTCTGTGGAAGATCCAGACAAGAGATAGAAGTCTCTGAAGTTCCAGTATCCACATGGACAAAGATAGTTGCAGAATAAGCCAAAAGAAGCTACCTATGTTAAGCCTTCTCCTATGAAAACCTTGAGTGGTCTCTGGGTATTGAAAAACTAGGAAAATTTGGAAGGCCCTTGTCAGTCTTCTCCCAGGAAGATAACGTGAACCATAGCAAATCAATAAGAACAGAAAGAGGCTTAAAATGAAAGGAACCTGAAAAACGGAAAGCATTCTCCAGTGCACATACCCACCTGTCTTAGCATTGCTTTAAAAGCCATCAACCGAAGCCTTGTGGTGAGGATCTCTCCAGCTTTCCCAAAGGTGAAACCCTGGTTGAGAAAAAAGATTATTGTCCTTTTTGGTCATCACTGGTATTCTGACAAAAGTGTGTGTGTTCACAGTGATTTTACAGTTATTTATATATCAGATAATCAATTATCCAAATAACAAAGTCTGTGACTAACTACTACTCCAAAGTCCCAACCAAAAATTCATATACTTGTAAACCATTCAAAAAAAAAAAAAAAAAACAACTCACTGCCATCAAGTAGATTCTGACTCATAGTGACCCCCATTGGGTTTCCGAGGTGATAAATCTTTATGGAATTAGATTGCCCCATCTTCCTCCTGTGGAGAACCTGGTGGGTTTGAACCGCCAACCTTTTTGTTATCAGTCAGATGCTTTAGGCACTGCACCACCAGAGCTCCTCTGATAAACCATTATTAATAGCTGTTACTGTGTCCAATCAATTCTGACTCATAGTGACCCTACATTACAGAGCAGAACTGCCCCACAGGCTTTACTAGGCTGTGGAGCCATTCATGGGTTCAAACTGTCAACCTTTCAAGTTAGCAGCTGAACATTCAATTACTGTGCCACCAGGGCTCCATATACCATTAGCATGAAAGAGACTCATAAACCCAAAGGGAACTCTGAAAGTGTCATTTTGATTTCTAAGCCATTCTAAATAGGGTTATTTTTCAAAACTTTCAAGGATAAGAATTCAATGAAAAAGATACTGGATTCAACTACAACTGGCAGAGTGTTCCAAATACTTGAAGTTAAAACAGTTGAAAACAGACTAACATTTTGGCTTATGCAGTGTAGAGGGAGGAGGGATGTCAGGTACTATCAGGCTTCAGATGAGCTTGCTGGTTCCCTGTCAGCTCTCCCTGCTCCCAGACCAGGAAGCAATGAGGCTCCTCTTCCTTCCAAGCCTCTTTGCTAATTTCCTTTCTTTTAATTATGCCATGTTCAAACTGGAGAGTAGCCCAGATGCCCAGAATTGGGCCTGATTGTGCTCACCACCCCAAATCTCCAAGATAGGTGAGAGCCACTGTAGTGTTGGTATAGGCATGTTTAGTCGCTATGTGGTGTATACATCAGAACTCTTTGCTAAACCAGCAGAATCAGGATCTTTAATGATTTAATGATCTTTAATGACTGGGGTGACTTTACCCCAGTTGTCTTCCTTTCCTGGCAGATGGCTCTAGGCTAATGTGAACACCACAGTTCTATGCATCAGCCCACTGTTCCTGCAGCCCTGGAAACATAAAACTAGCTTCACTCTTTAACACACTAGGGCTGGGGGCTGGATTGAATCATTCAGTTGCTAATAGCAAGGCAATGGTTTCTACGTAAAAAGCTTGGCTTACTTTTATCATTGGTTCAGCAATACTAAGAGAGAAGCATGTCAAGCATGACTAAGAAACATTATTTTGCTGATTTAACAGATTGTATTTGAAAGGCCTGTGTGATGCAAATGGAGTTGCACACCAAAGAAACTGGTAAAAGGTTAGGTAGAAAAGTATAATTTAGAGCAAGTTTCACTAGTTCATTTTGGCCAATTCTTTAATATTTGAAGACAAAATAATCTATATTCTTTCAAATAGTTGGTCAATTAAATAGGGGAAAAAATAGAGAAATTATTTGATATTGGGTAAACAGTAAAAACAAAAAAGAGAATGCCATTGTACTGAATTTTTCCAGTTTGTACCTACTCAAGTTTAACTGGTTTTTATGTTCTCCTATGAATTCAAGTCTATTTCATTGGTAATGAATGTTTGCTGAGGGTGAACTAGTTAGCAAAGAGGGAAGTCACACAATTCCTGTTGCTAAGGAGCCACCCCCTATAACAGCCTGTGTGCCAACGGTATTTGCAATTCATTTCACTCTAATGATTTGGAAGCTCCGTTAGGTTTTAATTAAGTTCTCCAATTGAATATAGATTCCATAAGAAGGACAAATTAAGAGTACCTACCTGAAGGAAGAAAGTAAAAAAAGAAATAATCCCCAGACCTAAAAAAAGTAAGGAGAACATGTTGCACTTTTGCTGCTTCACTTCATCATCCCCTGGTCCAAAGATCTACAAAAGAACATTTAAAATACTCACTTGGATTACATGATCCTGTTTGTTCCTCCAACTACCACATTTTAAAAACTAGGCTACAAATATGAGGTTTTTATCTTTTTTCAAAATTGTGGTAAATAAATTATGTAGCAAACATTTGTTATTTTAACACTTTCCACATGCACAATTCTGACACAGTATGCAGTTTTTTAAACATGGGTTGGAACCTGCGTATTTCACAGTGTTGCAGATAGTTGCACATTTTAAAGTTGGTTCTTCTTCCTTTGCTCTTGCTGTTTCTTCTGCCCGAACTCCTCCCTGCCATGGCCCAGGCTTCCACCCTCACTCCACCAGGCCTCTGTCCACAGAGGTCTCCCCTGACCATTCTTCTTTAAATAGTAACCCCATTTCTGGCCCTACCCTTCTTTAGAACATGGGATATCCCTTAATACTATACTATCTATCTATCTATCTATCTATCTATATATATGTATTTGTATGTTATGTGTCTGCCTGTAGAAGAGTATGCTATTTGAGGGCAAGATGGTTTATTTTGTTCAGTGCTGTTTCTCTGGTGCTTAGAGCAGTGCTCGACACATAGATGCCCCAAAAGATAGTCTACATAGCTCTTGAATTCCAGGAGAGCTGGGGATTACTTTGTTCTGTAATTAAAACATGGGAACCTCAGCCTACATGACCCTGAGACCAGAAGAATTAGATGGTATCTGGCTATCAATGCCAACCACTTGGAAAGGGATTGAAATTAGAGATACTAGATAGAGTGGGAGGGAGCTCTGGTGGCCTAATCCTAAGGCATTTGACTGCTATCCAGAAAGCTGGCAGTTCAAACCCACCACACTCCTCAGAAGGAATGTTGAACAATACAGTTCCGTAGTGATACCACCTCAGAAACCCAAGGAGGGGTCGCTATGAGTTGGATCCGACTCAAGTGTAGTGAGCTTTAGTTTGAGTTTTAATTGTAGAGCAATGTTCATTGTCACAAAAATAACAGACTCATAATATGATGGACAATAACTCATCATTAACAAAAATGTCTCTGATAATGGAAAGGTTGACTAAGGTGGCTATATAATTATACAATATAAACACTGGGTTTTGTGGAATCAAAGATATTACTGATACCTTTCTATAAATATTCCCCCATGAATTTAATAATTGGATAATAGGAATTATCTTTCTTAATCTTAAGTTGTCCAAGCCTTGGAAAGGTTATTGAAATAGTAATGCAATGACTATTCCTTACTTTTTGAGTACTTATTACAAGGCTTACTAGAATACTTATTACAGAGCTAACTAACGTAAAGGCTTTCCATTCAAAAAACCAAACAAGTTGCCACTGAGTTGCTTCCAACTTGTGACCACTCCATGTGTTGTAGAGTAGAACTGCACTTCATACAGTTTCCAAGACTGTGACCTTGCGGAAGTAGATCACCAGGCCTGACTTCCGAGGCACTTCTGTGTGGGTTCAAACTGGCAACATTTCAGTTAGCCGTTGAGTGCTTAACCCTTTCACTACCTAGGGACTCTACTCTCCATATAGACACTTATATAATCTCATTTAATTCTCAGTAATCCTATGAGGATTTTATAGATGAAAAATCAGAGGTACAGAGAGGGAAAGCACCTTGCCCAATTTGCACAGCCATTAAGTGGCTGTATGCTGCCAGAGTCTGGACTCTTAAACACTATGACCTTAACTCTTCTCTTCTACCTTATCTCCACTTTCTTGTGAGACATGTGTTAGCTCCTCTCAACACACAGAGAAGGAATCATTGCCTGACACCAGTTTCACCAAAATGCAGAAAGTTGCTAATGAGAGTACTGTCTTCCTTGCTTTTTATATTATATAATTATACTAGTATAACATAGAATGGCTTTATTTTCCCTCATAGCTTTCCTCAGAAGGTAGTCACTGCCATCAAGTCTAATGTGATTTAAAGTGGCCCCTCTTTGGGTTTCCGAGGCAGTATCTCTATGGAAGTAGATTGTCCAGTCTTCCTTCCAAGGAGAAGTGGCTGGTGGGTTTGAATCACCAGACTTCTGGTTAGCAGTCAAATGCCTTAGGCACCACACCATCAGAGCTCCTTTTTTTTTTGAGTTTTTAATGTGGAATGGCTTTCTTTTCCCTCACAGCTTTCCTCAGGAGGTAATTAGGGACTCGGGAGTTATTTATGTTGAAGGTATTTTGTCCTTCTTGGGAATAAATCATAGAATGGATCCACCTGGTGAGACTGGGTTGAGGAACTGATGAGCTGATTCAAATGAAGCAGATACATGCTGTTTCTTTCCAAACTTACCGCTATCATCTCTGAGAAAATGATTGAAAATGTTGGCTGAAGTGCCCCATTGGCAATAGCACATATAGTTCCCACCACAAAGTAGGGCCATTCTGTTTTATTCAGTTTCAGAACCTTCAGGAAAGATACTTGTGGCACATTTGCATCCTAAAACATATAAATATCAGGACAAACTTGTGTAACACAAAAATTACCAGAATTTATACATATAGAAAAGGCATGGCTACTGCCCTCAGGGACCTGGCAAACTAGGTACAGAGAATGAGCTGTCTGTAACAAACTACTAGAGGACAAAAAAAAAAAAAAAAAAAAACCCACCAAACCCACTACCCTTGAGTTGATTTCAGCTCATGGTGACCCTATAGGGCAGAGTAGAAATGCCTCATAGGGTTTGTTGTTGTTGTTATGTGCTGTCGAGTTGGACCTGACTCATATCGACCCCTCCTTGGGTTTCTGAGGTGGTATCACCACGGAAGTAGATTGCCCAACCTTCCTTCCGAGGAATGGCTGGTGGGTTTGAACTGCCAGTCTTCTGGTTAGCAGTCAAATGCCTTAGGCACTATGCTACCAGAGCTCCCTTATAGTGTTTACAAGGCTGTAAATCTCTATGGAAGCAGACTACCTCATCTTTCTCCTTCAGAGAGGCTGGTGGGTTTGAACTGCTGAGCTTTTGGTTAGCAGCCCAGTGAGAACTCCTCTACTAGAAGACAGCATGTTATGAAATGCTAACAGATGCCCACTGATTGCACAGTATGAGCTGAGTATGAACTGTTCACCCAAGAAACAATCTTCATGGTATGATCAGCCTGTCTCTATTCTAGCCTCAGTAGACTGAAAGTTTGCAAGATCTGGGCACAAAATGCCCTAGAATTCAAGTACAGAGTCCTGGGACTATGTTCCCAGCTCTGTACTTACACAAGTGTGTGTTAGTCATACCTAAGTTACATGAGTTTAGCTGTACTTTTCTCACATCTAATGATCTAATCCTGTCTCTAACAAGGATGGTGTCAGTATCAAAGGAGAGAATGTACATAAATAACTGGATAAATACCCTTATGAATGTAGTAGACCATTATTAACCAAAGAACTTGGGCCTGGTCTTCTCACCCAGAACTCTGCCCACCACTGCCTTTTCTGTGACATGTCCTAAACTCTCAAAACCAAGTTAATCACCCCCCCCCCCTTTTGTTCTGCCAAGGAGCTCTGGTGGCACAGAGCTTAAGGCATCTGACTACTATCTAGAAGGTTGGTGGTTCAAACCCACCAGCCACTCTGTGGAAGGAAGATTTTTTTGAGTTTGTTCTACCACTGTTCTTTGTGCAGACTTCCCTTTTTTTGTATCTTAGCTTTTTTTTTTTTTTTCTTCCATCTCCTTTTCAAATGTGTGACCTCTTTAAAGGTGAGAACTATGTCTCCATATCCCTAGAAACTAGCCCAATGCCTGGCATATATCAGCATCTCAGCAAATGTTAAATTAAATGTCTGGTAGAGCATGACAAATTTAGGTGACATAAAGAACATTCTTATTATAGAAGCATTAAACTAGACACAAAAGGTACCTGTCAAATCCCCTTCCTTCAGATCTTTTAAATAGATTTTATTTGTGTCTCTATGAAATAGAGAAAGTAATAATAGGTTTTACTCAGGGCTCTTCCTTCAAACCATTCATTTTCTCTGTATTTTAGTCCCCCCTTTCAGATAAACATTATCTTCTGATGAAATAAGCCTTTTTCCAGATTGCTGCCCTTCAACACATATGAACAGACAGACCTTCCCAGTCCCTCTAAAACCAAGAAACTAAATCCATTGCCATTGAGTCAATTTTGACTCATAGTGACTTATGGAACAGAGTAGAACTGCCTCATATGGTTTCTAAGGCTGTAATCTTTATGGAAGTAAACTGCCACATCTTTCTTCCATGGAGCAGTTGGTGAGTTGAACTGCCGATCTTTTAGTTTGGAGCAGCGTGTTTAAACACTGTGCCACTAGGGCTCCTTTCTGGTCTTCTGTTGTTGTTGTTGTTATGTGCCGTCGAGTCAGACCCAACTCATAGCAACCCCTCCTTGGGTTTCTGAGGCAGTATCACTATGGAAGTAGATTGCCCCATCTTCCTTCCAAGGAGTGGCTGGTGGGTTTGAACCGCCAGCCTTCTGATTAGCAGTCAAGTGCCTTAGGCACTATGCTACCAGAGCTCCCTTCTGGTCCTCTAGTCAGACTTAATTTCTCTTTCCTTTTAATTTCCCATCCTCCTCTATGACAGTACTTACGTCAATCTTGTTCACTGTGTTATTTTCTGCCTCCACCTCTTAGTGATCTCCTCTAAAATACTGGGCACTAAAAATTTAGCAGAGTAACCCTCAAAATAAATGAGGAAATGTAAAGTGGACAATTTTACAGCCAGAATAGGGAAAATTGTTTATTTTACTTATGGTGATATAGTTCCATAATAGTATAATTGTTATTCTGCTTCCCACAAATATAGCAAGATTAATACCTCTAAGAGAGCCCTTATAATTTTTTATGTAAAATGACTTTAATATTCTAGGAAGAGAAAAACAGATGAAATAAACTCTTGGCAGGATTATTTTTTCCAGGCTAATACAGAATAAAAATAAAGTGAGTCTTTATTAACAAGTAACATCAACATGTATTCTAAAACCATTTCTTGAAATAAGGAAATGTCTTGGAATGAATTCCAATTCTATTATAAATTATTTTGCCAACTTGAATTAATAATATCCCATCATCACATGAGAAATGTTAAAGAATACATAATTTTGCTTTTCCTGGCCATGATCCCCCATTTCTTAGTAAAAGAATTCTAATCTAATTGAAAGTGGCCCATCCTAATTATAGAACCAACATTCTACCTCTGGGTTTCTCACCTCTTAGATTCTTTTATGTGAAATAGAAGCAGAAATTATTAATGTGCTTAAATTGATGTTATTCTGAGTCTCTTGATATAGGCAAACATAAGTAGTCCTACTTAAGTGAGGAGGTGACTATCAGGGTCTGTTATTTTTAACTAGCCTTATTTCTCTCTGAACCTCAAAGATGAATGGAATATTAATCTTGATATTAAGCACCTAAGCCATAAAGACAACATATTTGGATCTCTTTTTTTTCCATTAGAAATCCATTTTTAATTGGAATGGACTTGATTTCACTATCAAAAACATTTAAAATGTGCAATTTCCTTTTTTTAAGAAGACTATGGCTCATAGTCAGGTCCACCTTATTCATCAAAGTGACATCTTTACTTTTTAACACTTTAAAAAGGTCTTTTGCAGCAAATTTGCCATATGCAGTATGTCATTTGATTTCCTGACTGCTGCCTTCATGGGATCCAAGTAAAACAAAATCTTTGACAACTTCAATATATTCTGTTTATCATGATGTTGCTTATTCTTCCAGTTGTAAGGATTTCTGTTTTCTTTATGTTTATGTATAATCCACACTGAAGGCTGCAGTCTTTGATCTTCATTAGTAAGTGCTTCAAGTTCTCTTCACTTTCAGCAAGCAAGGTTGTGTTAAAAAGCAAAGATGTTACTTTGAGAACTAATATGTGCCTGTTCTATGCCATTCTATTTTTAGTCACCTTATATGTGCCTAAGGTATTTGACTGCTAACCAGAAGGCTGGCAGTTCAAACCCACCAGCCACTCCTCAGAAGGATGGTTGGGCAATCTACTTCCATAGTGATACTGCCTCAGAAACCCAAGCCTCCTTGGGTTTCTGAGGCAGTATCACTATGAGTCAGGTTTGACTCCACGGCAGTGTGTTTGGTTTGGTTTGGTATATGGACATTAAAGCTGGATAATGAATAAGGAAGATCAAAGAACTTATGCTTTTGAATTATTGTGTTTGTGAAGAATATTAAATATACCATGCACTGCCAGGAGAATGAAAAAATATATCTTGGAAGAAGAATATCCAGAATGTTCCTATGAAGCAAGGATGACAAAACCTCTTTTCATGTACTTTGGATGTGTGATCAGGAGGGACCAGTCCTTGGAAAAGGATATCATGCTTGGTAAAGGGTCAGCAAAAAAAAGAGGAAGCCATAAACAAATGGATTGACACAGTGGTTGCAGCAATGGGTTCAACAATGGGTTCGCATAGCAACGATTGGGATGGCACAGGACTGGCAGTGTTTTGTTCTGTTGTATGTAGGGTTGGTATGAGTTGGAACCAACTCAACAGCACCTAATAACAACAGCATGGCTCAGAGTAGGAATGATCTAAACCTGAAAAAGGTTAAGAATTTCAACATCAAAACTAAAAAGTAAAAGATTGATTTTAAGTGAAACACAACTCACAAGTTCATTGGTTTCTACATTAAGACTATTCTGATGCATTCGTGAATTTCTAAGGCTTTTATGAGTAGAACTCCTAAATATGCGAGGTTTCCATCCATTTGGGGCCATACCAGTGGTAGCATTTTCATCATTTAGATCAACTTCAAACTCTTCTGAATGGATTTGATTTCCTGATGTCTGAAAGAACAAAACGTTAAATTGTGCGTATATCCAGATTCTTGTAACCTTCAAATTTAGAACCACATGGCAATTTTTTTTTTAGGCTTATCTTTTGGCTAAAAGTTGAACCCTAGGAGAACAAGGGATAGGGTTCAGTTCCCAGCTTGAAGGATATCTAAGAGCCACAGTCTCGAGGTTCTGCCAGTCTTCATTACACCAGTAAGCCTGGTCTTTTTTAATTAAAAAAAATTTTTGAATGATTTTGTTTTGTTCTTTATTTTTCTCCCATTCCACTGAAGACCCCCTACTGAAATCCCTTCTAGAGTGGTCAGGAGTAGTAGTTGGTCTCAGTTGTGGAGGCAGGGGTTCACATGGTCCATTAGTCCATTGGATTAATTGTTTCCTTGTGTCTTTGATTTTCTTCATTCTTCTTTGCTCCAGACAGGGAGAGACCATTAGCTGCACCTTACATGGCAACTCACAAGCTTTTAAGACTCCAGTCACTATGCACCAAAGAAGGATGGAGAACATTGTCTTTGTGGACTATGTTATGCCAACTGAGCTCAGTGTCCCCTAAGCCTATGGTCCTGAGACCTCATGCCCACAAAGCAATTGTGAATATTACATGTGTCAAAAATTTTAAGATTCTATAACAACTTCTCAATCAACTCTAGCTGGAAAACTGTAAGGAAGTCTGTCAACACATGGAAGTATAAAAGTCTAAAAATGACAGAAAGTTTAAATTCCATTTAACAATATGAGAATTAGAGCATAGGAATTTTTAAAAAATGATTTAAAACAAATCCATTAGACATGTAGGAATTTCTTCAACATACAAGAATCTGGTGGGGGCCCTAGTGGTGTGAATTTGAAGAAACAAGTCTTATCCCCCACCTCTCTTCACCAGAGACCCACTGGGATGTATCAGTGCTACTAATTGTATCAAAATCCATATTCCCTCAAAAACTTTTTTCATTTCATTCAAAATTCCTTCCATTACTGAAAACACATGGTTTCAATTAAAAAATTCAAAGCAGAAAATAATCCATTCTTGAAGGGTAAGGATCTCTAGCCCAGTGCCCACTAAGGGAACATCAAGCCAACCTTGCTATAGTTGAGCTTTAGATCTGGTTTTGCTCCCTGTTTGTTTACTCGATGTCCAAGTATGTATCTCGATGAACCTTAGTCTTATATGAACTCAATCTTATGGCCTGTATCTTACTGCATCTATAGTAGCATGTGTATCTTAATCTCTGCACACTGTCTGAGGCTAGCTTTCTAGTTGTATTTTGAATACCTGAATGATTATCCCCTGTGTACTCATATATATTGCCTTTAACCACACTGCAAAGATATGTTGTTCCTAACACTATTTATGATCGAAACTGTTTTCTACCGTCTCCCCACATAAACCAAACTTAGACTAGAGACTTATTCTTATAAATGATCCTCTGCATTCTATTTACATCCACTCCTATACTGCTACCAGATTAACTTTCGTAAAAGTAGCTCTGCTTGAATTATGCCCTAGCTCAAAAATCTTCCATATCTTCCCACTACCTGCTCTTGCCTCGTTCCTCCAAAATCTTCCTCATACCAAGTCAAACTGGACATGTCACATGAATGCCCCCCTTTATCTCTTTTCCCTTTTGTAATCTTATCTATGCTGTCAAGAGGTCCATAACAATGAACAGTTCTTCCCACTAGCCCATTTCAATTTTTTTTTTAAATTCTGATTTGGATGAAGATTTACAGAGCAAATTCACTTTCCATACAGCAGTTCACATATACTTTGTCTCATG
>NW_006922231.1:273253-287143 GCF_000298275.1 Orycteropus afer afer | reverse complement strand
GTTTTTTTCTGTGTTTTCTTTGGTCTATCTCTCAATCCTTTGAAGATACCTAAATATAATTCTTTTGAATTCCTTATCAGAGAGTTCTAATGCTGCTTCTTCCTCAGGGATGTGTCTGGGTCTGTATTCTGCTCCCTTGTTTCTACCACTTTATCCTGCTTTTTTTTTTAGATGGATAATCTAATCATGTACAATTTACAGCTTTAAAACAGAAAAACAAACAATACATTGAAATTGCAGGAACAAAGCAGGCAAAAATATTTCCAGTACATGAAAAGAACTTCCTCATTATGCAAAGAATTCTTTTAAATCAATAAGAAAATTATGACCTGGTTAAGAACAAACACTTTCACAGAGGAAATAATAATAAAAAAAAAGGCCACTGAACCTGTGAAAAGATGCTCAATCTCATGAATATTTAAAGAAATTTGGAGTGTCTGTTTAGCTCTTTTAGACTAACAAAGATTAAAAATAAATACTAAATGGCTATCCATGGTTATTTCTATAGGTTTAGATTATGGAGATTTTTAAATTTGTAAGATACACATTTCAGTAGTGTTTAGATTTTTAAAAATAAGACATTACATTTAAATTAAAAAAAAGATACATTTAAATGAAAAATAAGAATCAATAGTCTACCTATCACATAAACACCGATCATTCTACTTAAACAAAGAAAACAAAACAAAAAACCAAGATGAGGTTATATTAAACTGGGTTGGTCTTTTGGATTGGAGGAAAAGGAAGAACACTGGCTTGAGCTCACTGCGGTACTTTCCTCCACATCTCCAATAGCACTAACAAGTAAGTGGGAAGGCAAACCTAAATCAGAAGTAGGAAGGTATGGGTACCAGGATGGAGAAGTTCATAGTTCCTAGGAATCACAGAATACTAGAAATGTCAGATGTCATCTTAGTCCAAGCCCCTGTTCATTTTACAAGTGAGGATGCCAAAACTTAATTTTGTTAGGTGACTTGCTCAAAGCCCTTAGTTGATGATAATCCTTTTCTACCACACCAGTCCACTATTCAGTCTTCAATTGTATTTTGCCTAGATGAGAAAGCTTAGGGAATGTGACTAGGGAAAGATCAAAGCTGTCCATATACCTTTGGCAGTCTCCTAGACTGACAAATAATGTGGGAAATATAACTTAGAGGACTTATTTGTCAGAAAACAAGGTGAATTTTGACTGATTTTTTTTTTTTTTTTTAAACTGGTGGCGTAGTGCCTAAAGCATTTGACTGCTAACCAGAAGGGTAGAGGTTCAAACTCACCAGCCACTCCTTGGAAGGAAGATTGGGCAATCTACTTCCGTACAAATACCACCTCAGAAACCCAAGGTGGGGTCTTTATGAGTTGAATTGATTCAATGGCAGTGAGTTTGGTTTTTGGGTTTGTGCTCACAAGTGGCAATGTTTAGAATAGAGAAATAGAGGAAATAACCAAATATCTAACTTTAGAGAAATTACGAAGCAATTTATTCACATTAATATAATGGGCTGTTAAGTATCAATTAAAATGATAGTATTTGGATGATATATATCTGAAAAGTTAAGAAAAAGAACAAAAATGTGTGTGCACACTAATTACAGTTATATCAAAGCAAATACATATACTTTGACAAATACCTGAATCATATCTATAGAGTAAAATATTCTTAGGTTTTTCTGTAAAGTTGTTCAAATAATGAAGCATAATAAATTGTATTTTTTAATAATAAGGTAAAGTAATAATTTATCAATATAACTTGTTCTGAGAAATAAACCAAAGTGAATTATTGGTTAAGAAAACCAAGCTATTTACTTTCGAGAGTCATGAATCTTGCTGTTACATATATTAACATCATCTGGTAAGCATTTTAAAATCACTTAAGACCTCCTACCAACCACCAAGAGCCTGATATGAACCTTTTAAATCTATCTCTTAATCCACCTCATCTCATGGTGGAAAGGTCCTGTTTGTTTGAACATATTCCCTAGAGAATTAAGAATCTCTGTCCTAAGGAATTAATTCAGAATGTTTTCAGCATTTTTCCCCTACCCCTCACCTCTCACTGCCCTACTTCTCTCTTATGTACATTCTTTCATTTATTCTGAATTAAATTCTGAGATATTTATTTTCAATCATCTTGAAGTTTCTTATTTCTCAGTCTGGTGTTAGCTGCATCATATTTTTGATACCATAAAGAATACGATATTGAGAAGCAAACAGAAGAAAAATTACTGGAAAGCAGATACCTGCATGTTAACAAGTTTGAAATATACCCCTTCCTTCTTCATCAGTTCACTGTGGCTTCCTTGCTCCACAACAACTCCATTCTCAAGCCCAACAATGACATCTGCATTTCGAATTGTGGACAGTCGGTGTGCTATCACAATGGTGGTCCGGCCTTCTCTGGCCTAAAGGGAAAAAAGACAAAAGTGTGGTGCAGCAGGGTTACCATACTGACACACTGTAAATTAACGTGCACAGTTAAGCATTTGGGTAGATGTTTCAGGTTGATGAAGGCAGCTCATCTTCCAGATCTCCATGAGGTTGGAGCAAAGCCATCACTCCTCTATAAAAGGTTAAAGTCAGACTTGAGTTCTGAACTAGACTGGAGGTCAACCCCCTCAGTATGAGGACAGATAACTTTGCAAGCCTACAGTAGTCAGTTTTGTTTTGTTTTTTTTTTTTTCAAGAAAAACAGAGGTTTGATCCTTAAGTGTTTTCACTAGTACTTATCTGAGGCCCCTGAGTCCAGAGTGAAATGGTAACCAAGACCCTTTACCAAAAGCATTTTAGGGAACTTTGCAAGCCTACAGTAGTTTTTTTTTGTTTTTTTTTTTTTTTTTCAAGAAAAACAGAGGTTTGATCCTTAAGTGTTTTCACTAGTACTTATCTGAGGCCCCTGAGTCCAGAGTGAAATGGTAACCAAGACCCTTTACCAAAAGCATTTTAGGGAAGTGGTTGCCAAGTGAAAGCCTTTCTCCAGAGAACTTCTCTTGGGTTCCTGTTGAAAGCTCTGTTTGTGACTGTAATTTGATGGACAACAGCAGCTAGCTTAGGTGAAATTGCACCTCTGAATCAGTATTGTTCAAATTATAGTTCAAAGGCCATCTGCATCTCTGAAAAGATCCCAGTAATCTTGATTTTTAACAAGCACTCCCAAGTAATTTTTATGCACACTAAAATCTACATAGTTCAGTGAACTGACCTATTGGTTTGGTGGATGTACTGATAGGTATTTAAACCCTGGGTAATGCCCAACAAATTATTAATGTTATGTCATTAATAATGGTTATTCTTTTTGTAATCATTAGTCCTATTAGGCTGACAGCTTCTTATGATTAAACCTACTCTGAAACAATAAAACCATGTCATTAGAAGGTTCATTAGAATATAGACTAATTCAAGTAACTCATTAAAAATAGAAATTAAAAATAAGAGAGGCTAGATTCACAATAAACAAAAAATGAGAAAAATTCAAATGTTCATCAATTGATGATTAAATAAACAAAATGTGGTAAATCCATAGAGTGGAGCACTATCAGCCATAAAACAGAATGCTATGCTGTACTGATATAGGCTATAGCATGGATGAACCTTTAAAGTATTACATTAAGTGAAAGAAGCCAGAGTCAAAAGGCCACATATTATGGCCATTTATATGAAGTGCTCAGAATAAGCAAATCCATGGAGATCAAAAATTGATTATGGTTGCCAAAGGCTGGGAGAAAGGGGCAATGGGGAATGGCTGCCAGTGGGTATGGATTTCTTTTTTTTTGGTGTGTGTGTGATAAATACATATATAACAAAACCTTTGCCACTTCAGCATTTTTTTACATTTGCAGTTAAGTGACATTATGTTCATCATGATGTATAACCATCATCAGTATCCATTTCCAAAGTTTCCCACCACCATTAACAGAAGCTCAATGTTTCTTGGGGTTATTTGGAGTAATGAATATGTTCTGGAATTAGATATAGTCATGGTTGTTGCACAACCTTGTATATATACTAAAACCCACTAAATTGTATATTATCAAAGGTTGAATTTTATGGTATATGAGTTATATCTCAATTTTCAAAAAGAATAGCTACAAGAATTCCAAAAAGGAAGGCAAATAAAAGGGGAATATCTCTACCCGATATTAAAAGAGTTAAAATTACAGTAATTAAAACAGTAAAATTCAAAGGAAACTAGGACATGAAGAGGAAATTAGATCCATGAATGAAACAGGAAGTCCAGAAACAGATTCAAAACATTTAAGAATTTAGTACAGGATAAAGATGATACTGCCCAACAGTAGGCAAAATGTAGACTACATAACAAAAGTTACTCTGACAATTATGTAGTCACCTGCAAAACATAACATGTCATCTCTACTTGAGTCCTTACACTGAAATCCAGATAAACTAATTGTGTTTAAATTAATAGAAAAGAATAAAAATATTAAGAGAGAGAGAGAGAGGAGAACATAGCTCTATTAGACAACATTAAAGATTGCTCTTCGATTGTTATTATAAAAAACCTCAAGGAAACTCTGACAAATATTTACTGATATGGAAGTTGTATAGCTTGATCCACGTATGATAAGGTATGTAGGAAATAATTTGATTAACCTAATAATACTTACACTGATGATTAAATTGCTAATAGTGATTTTGTTGCCATAACTATTATTACTTTGATAATAATAGGTCAAAGCATCAACTTATTATCAAAACAGTAACATCAACAGATTAGTACAGGAAAATGGAGTCAGACTTGTGAGTGAAGAACAGGTATGTAGGAAAACAAAATATGTCTGTGAATTCAACAGTTAGTAACTCTCACCCTCGACAAAGAATATTTAGCCAAAGCAGAGCTTTAATACACACAAAAAAAAGATACCTTTTTTCATAGCAATCAGACACCCTAATTATGACAAGACACTGGCAAATAAATATCCCTAGACTCAAAGACACCAACTGTTTATCTGGACTTTCTTTAATTTCAGATGGAATTTGTAATGAAAGGCAGTCCTAAACAAAGGGAATACTAATTCCTTACCCTTCTTGAAAAACACAATCTTGTAAATATACTAAAACTCACTAAATTGTATATTATGTGCAAAAACACATTGAAATGAAACCACATGAAGTCATTTAATGAAAATCACTATGAAGTCTATCTTTTGGTTCTTTTCTTCCCTCTCTAGTATTGTAACACAATGAGTAGGGGTATGTGTGAAGATAGAAAACTTTAACTTTTAATTATTAACTTTCTTTAAAAAAAATCTGAATATAAAAATATGATGTTATATTTCTTTTTACAACTACTTTTTGTTGTTGTTGTTATGTGCCGTCGAGTCAAACCCAACTCATAGCGACCCCTCCTTGGGTTTCCGAGGCAGTATCACTACGGAAGTAGGATTGCCCAATCTTCCTTCCAAGGAGTGGCTGGTGGGTTTGAACCGCCAGCCGTCTAGTTATGCAGAAATACCACAAGTGGATGGCTTTAACAAACATAAATTTATTCTTTGACAGTTTAGGAGGCTAGAAATCCAAATTCAGGGCACCATCGCTAGGGGAACATCTTCCACTGTCAGCTCTTGGGGCAGTTTTCTATTTCTTTCAATATCTGTAGGCCTGACACTCCTTGGGAATCTGCATGTGTCTGGCCATCAATCTTCCACTGGGTCTAGGAGGTTCTCAGTGCAGGAAGCCTGGGTCTAAAGGACATGCTCTGCTCCTGGCTCTTCTTTCTTGGTGGTAAGAGGTCCCTCTCTCTGCTTGCTTCTCTCTCCTTTTTTCTTTTGTAAGATAAAAGGTGACGCAGGCTATACCCTAGGGAAACTCTCCTTATTTCAGATTACAGCTGTGACCTGAGGAAGGGTGTTGCATCCCACCCCAATCTCCTTACAATTGATTGGCTGATCACATCAGATCATATCATGGCAGATGATTACATCATTACATAACTACAAATTACATCATTACATAACTGCCAAACCTTTGAGAATCGTGGCTAAGCCAAATTGGCATATTTTTTGGGGGGGACACAAATTCAATCCATGATCTTATATTGAAAAGCATATTATTTATTTTGATAAATGTTGTTGTTGTTGTTATATGCCGTCAAGTCGGCCCCGACTCATAGCGACCCCTCCTGGGGTTTCTGAGGCAGTATCACTATGGAAGTAGGATTGCCCAACCTTCCTTCTGAGGAGTGGTTGGTGGGTTTGAACTGCCAGCCTTCTGGTTAGCAGTCAAGTGCCTTAGGCACTATGCTACCAGAGCTCAGTTGGTATCTATTGAGTCAAAAGTTGATATGGTAGTTACTGTTAAAATTTTAAATTAACATATACAATTTTTTAATGAGTTAAATCATAATATTCAATTCAGTAAATATTTATTTAGACTATTCTATGTCAAGGCACTGGGCTGAGTGTTGTGGATATAGAAACATCAATTAGTTATTAATTCTGCCTCCTAGGGAGCTCTGGTAGCATAGTGTCTAAGGCATTTGACTGCTAACCAGAAAGCTGTTGGTTCAAACCCATCAACCACTCCTCGGAAGGAAGATGGGGCAATCTACTTCCGTAGTGATACTGCCTTGGAAACCCAAGGAGGGGTCACTATGAGTCGGGTCTGACTCAACGGCACATAACAACAACATAACAAAATGAAGGATTTCCCTTTTGAAAGATATTATTTACTATCTTTCATCAACTGAACTGTGTCCCCCTAGAAGACAGATTGAAGTCCTAATCTTTGTATGTATTTTGGGGGTACATAATTCAATCCATGACAATGACCTTATATTGAAAAGCATGTTATTTATTTTGAAGAACTTATAATTTGAATCATGGTGTTGGTGAAGCATACTGAATATACCACGGACTGCTAGAAGGATGAACAAATCTGTCTCAGAAGTACAGCTGGAATACTCTGTAGAAGTGAGAATGGCTGGAATTTGTCACTCATACTTTGGTCATGCTATCAGAAGGGACCAGTCCCTGGAGAAAGATATCATGATGGGTAAAGTAGAGGGTCAGCAGAAAGGGGGGTGACCCTCAGTGAGATGGATTGACAGTGGCTACAATGATGGGCTCAAGAATGGCAATGATTGTGAGGATGGTGGAAGAGTAGGCAGTGTCTCATTCTGTTGTACACAGTGTCACTATGAGTCAAAACAAACTTAATGGCACCTAACAACAACCTTACACCTGTGAATGTGACTTTGCTTGGGGAAATAGAGTCTTTCTTTGGGTGTATGTGTGGTAGTTATGTCTGTGTATCAACTTGGCTGGGCCTGGTTGAGTGGCTGGGTAGCTGATGATAGTTATTCCCCATAATGAGACTGGCAATCACCTCCATGGTAGGAGCTACCACAAGCAGCTGAGTAGCTGTCGTTGGGATGTGGTCTGCTTCCTGTATATAAGGAGAAGCCTTGGGAATAGTCTCTAGCCTATGGCACGTTTGGACCCTGCATGTAGCCATTGCTCAGCAGCCTGCTATGCTCTGCTGACCTTAGGACTTACAAGGGACTTATGTTAATGGCCTGCCCTGTGGTTTGGTAACATCGGGACTGTGCCTTTTTACTTGTCGACCTTGGGGCTTCTCAGCCTCAGCAGCTAGCAGCTATCTGAGTGAAGAAACACCTCTAGCTCCAGTGGGCCGGGAACAGGAGGCAGAGCTGGACCTCAAGGTTGAGGGGCTTTCACCCAGCCCCTAGAGCCTGGCACTTTGAACTTAGACTTAATTGTAAGAATTGTAAGAATAAACTCCTCTTTGTTAAGGCTATCTCATTTGTGGTATATTCTTGTCAGAGTGGCTCTAGGTAACCAGAACAGTATGTGGGGAAGATAAATTGTTTCTTAAGTTCTCAGGTCTCTGAATCAAGATGAGCTGCACATGAAGTAGTGATACTGCCTCAGAAACCCAAGGAAGGGTCACTATGAGTCATATTTGAACCAGATGCAGATCTTGAAACCCTGGACTTTGTGCCCATGTCCTAATCATCTGAAATTTTGAAGGTCTTGAAAGGAAGTCAATTTATTTTACATTAGAGAAATGTAAATAACTGTGGCCAGAGGGCACACTATGGAAGACTAAATATAGCCACAAATTTTTAATAGTTTATCACATCAAGAGGCTCCTTCGATCTAGGCTAGCTTTGTAATTTGCTTTGACCAACAGAATGTGATGGAAGTAACACTATGAGTTCTGTAGTCTAAGCCTGTCAGAGGCCTTATAATTTCTGCCTTTTGTCCTCTTCATACTGCCCCAAGACTTTAATGTAAGGATGCCAGGTTAGGCTATTGGAGTATGAGAAACCACACAGAGTACAACAGAGATGCCCAGTATGTGAGTGAGGCCTTTTAGGCCTTTTAGCTAAATTGACCTTCCAGCTAAATGCAGTCATGTATATGAACTCAGTTGAAAATAACAAAGGATCAATTTAGCCCACCCCCAGAATTACTGTTGTAAGCCACTGAATTTGGGGTAGTTTGTTATATAGAAATATGTCTGTTATTCAGCAATCAATAAAAATAATAATTATGATAATGGTAATTACCATAATATTAGCAGCAGCTAACATACATTTTTCCCATATGTTAGGCAAAGCAATAAAATTAATAATAAGCATGGCAACAATAATCATAAAAATAAACACAGTAATTAACGTATCTCAAGTTTTCTGTAGACATACACTAATAACTTTATACATACTACCATATTTAATCTTTTCAACAATCCTACTATATTATTTCTTTTTTTTCTTCCCAGTTACTTCTCAGATGTCTCAGGCTTAGACAAGTTAATTGGTTTGCCCAAGGTCACACAGCTAGGAGAGGGCAAAGCCAGGATCCCAGTCTCAGTCTGTCTAGTGATGAAACCCATGTTTTTAACTTCTTAACCCAAGCTGCTAATGGAATTTCTCAGGAACTTAAAAAAAAAAAAAAATCCTAAGTGTTCTGGTCTGATAGAGCCTGATGGAACCACCGAGACTAGGGCCCCTAGCTACCCTTCAGGTCTGGAATTGAACCCACTCCTGTGGCTTCCAGCCAAACAAAAGACAGGCATGTGAGCTAAACATTTACATTAGGTAGATATGCTCCTTGGAGAGATCAATCATGGGAGAACAGAAGGGCTGTGTATGCACAGGCAGACAGCTCAGGGGCAGGAGTGCATGGAGGGAAGGACACAGGGAAGAGGTAACTGTGGGGAGGAAGTAGGAGGGGAGCTGTTGCATTGTGGGAAATTGCAGTCAATGTCATGAGACAAAGTGTATGTGAGCTGCTGTATGGAAAGTGAATTTGCTCTGTAAACTTTCACCCAAATCACAATTAAAAAAAAGAAAAAGAAAAAAGAAAAAATCCAAAGTGATTAATCAGTTATTTTTAAGTAGATACTTGAAAAGTTATCAACTCTTCTCATAATCCTAGAGGATATAAAAACATTTAAAATTGACTGAAATAACTAGCAAATATGAATTAATTACTAAATAAATAATTAATAAATATTAATTAAACTTGCAAGCCCATAATTTGTTTGACAGGAACAATACATGAAAAACAACATCTTCAATAATTCTGTTCTGAAAAAATTGAGACCTTGCCCCTAGGGCTAAATAGGATCTTTTGTTCTACTTTTTTGCAAACACCTCTCTTATCCTACTTGACTATCCTAAAAGTCTATCCATCAAGAAGCTGATACATGAATATTCATTTATATTTTAAATTAAAATTATTATTTAATTTATGTTTTATTATTTACTGCTTTAAGTGACTTTTGATTAACCAATGAAATGCCAATTTTATATGTAATATCTTTTGTTGTGGTTATTTTTTAAATTTTGTTTATTTTATTGTTTTATTGTGATGTGTGTATGTGTGTGTATGTGTGTGTATATACAAAATATATAACAAAAAATTTGTCATTTAAACATTTTTTTACATGTATAATTCAGTGACATCAATTACTTTCATCACACTGTGCAACAATCACCAGTATCCTTAATATTACTATTTAATGTACATGTAAGAATTTGTAATTATCATCATATCACTAATCATTATTAAATTAAATTATATAATAAGCTGAAATATTTATCTGATATACCAGAAACATTCATTAACTACAGTTTATAGCATACAAGCAGCTGCATTTATTTAGGATTCAGTTACAAATTTCCGAAGAAAATGAGGTTCACATAGCTAGTCTCTAAAACTGCAAGATGTAGGTTGAATGGAATTTATTAAGGAAACTGCACATTTATTAATAAACTTTCTTAAATCAAATATATTTTTAAGTGGTCAAAACTTATTTATGTGGTATCATCTGATTCTGGTTTTTATAATGTGTTGCTATTACAAATGATATAGTACTGACACCGAAAGTGTGACAAGAAAGATTCTTCCTAGGAAGATTCAGCTTAAGATACTGATGATCAGTTTAGAAATAGCTGAGTCAGACACATGAGCTCAGTGCTCTTAAAATGTTATATATCTATTCACTTAGACAACTTCAGGAGCTCTGGTAGCACAGTGCCTAAGGCATTTGACTGCTAACCAGAAGGCTGGCAGTTCAAATCCACCAGCCACTCCTCGGAAGGAAGGTTGGGCAATCTGTAGTGATACCGCCTTGGAAACCCAAGGAGGGGACACCATGAGTTGGATCTGACTCTATGGCAGTGAGTTTGGTTTTTTTGTTTTTAGACAACTTCATAAACACAAGTTGAACTTTATTTCCTGAAAAGTATCAATTCAACTTCATGAATAATGACGATGCTACAGCCTACACAATAGGGTAAGCATTTTCAGGTAGATCAGTGCCTAGGTATCCAGGTTGCTAAAATACCCAAAACTAGTTTTGACAAAAGCTATATCCTATGACCAAGAAATAAAGTGAAGCTAAATAACTCACTGAATAGGCCTGGTGTTATGGACTGAACTGTGTCTCTCAAAAATTTGTGTCATAAATCCCTATACCTGTGGATGTAATCCCATTTGGAAATATGTTAATAAGGCCATATCAGTGTACTGTGTTTAAAGCCACTCATTTTTGAGACATAAAAAGAACAGATTAGGCACAGAAAAGGAAGCACAGATAGGCAAGAAAACATGTCACACCACATGAAGATCATGAAGGAACCAAGGGACAGAAGCTGAAAAGAGACAAGGACCTTCACTCAGAGCTTCTCAGAGCTATTGCCCTGAATTTGGACTTCTAGCCTCCTAAACTGTGAGAAAATACATTTCTGTTCATTAAAACCACCCACTTGTGGTATTTCTGTTATAGCTGCACCAAGAAATAAAATATCTGGATCTGGGCTCACTAAACCATGGTCAAATAAAGCTAGATATTGTACCATTCACCTCTTTCCACAGACAATGTCACATGTCAGAAAGGAGAAATCAATAGTTTCAGGAAATAGCTTTATTTGCCCCCATGTTTCTATTTATCTACTCAGACTCTAGAAAGCAATGGAAAGAATTTTCAACAATAAAATTTCACTTTGCTGTCCCTTCATATGTTTAGGGACCACTGACCTTATCAAGAGCTGCCTGTACCTCAGCTTCGCTCTCAGTGTCCAAGGCTGACGTGGCCTCATCCAGCAGGAGGATCTTGGGGTTGCGGACCAGAGCTCTTGCAATGGCGATCCTCTGTTTCTGTCCACCACTCAGCTGGGCTCCTCTGTCCCCAACCAGGGTGTCAAATTTCTACAAAAGAAAACAAAGGAATTGATGCAATTAAGAAAAAAGCTGGAGTCTCTAGTATTTCATGAAGACAATAGGTGGCTTTATTTTGACAATTACAATAGATTATAAATTAGAATAAATGCATGCTGAATTATAAAAGCTAATAACATATTTGGAATAAAATTTTACATTATTCACATACAAAGCTATACTCCTTATATCAGAGACTGAATAATTCCAAGAACTTACCTAGTGAAGCTGGAAAACCTGTCAACTCAATTATTAGCTTAACCTTTGAGGAAAGAACTGAGCTCTGTGAAGTGAAATTCTAATTTTGCTAATTTTGAGAATGACTGCATTATCAGAGCCTTTACCTGTGGTAGCTTCATGATAAACTCATAGGCATTGGCTTCTTTGACAGCTGTCTTTATCTCATCCATGGTTACATTTGCACGGCCATAGCGAATATTTTCAGCAATTGTGGTAGAAAACAGTACTGGCTCCTGACTCACCACTCCAATGATTTCCCTCAGATATCTTACATTAAAGGTCCTAATATCCTGTCCATTGATGTTTATCTGAAAGAAAGAAATATTTCCTATTATTTTAAACCATCTGATATCTAAAGCATTAAGACTCTTTTAATTTATTGTGGAGGCTCTCCAGCAAGATGGCAGATGAGGCAGAAAGACTGCAGAGACCTCTTCAACAAAGAAAAGGGAAACCAATTAACACAGACACAGAAGATAATCCTGGACCCCTGAGCCTTCAAGGGAAAGATATAGAAGAGGACTAAACCCCAACTAGCAGAAGAATTTGAGTGAAAATACCAAAAAGGAGACATACGGAGCTGCAGTCTGGCAGCGATCCTGAGTGATCCTGACAGCACAGACAGGTTGGAGATTCCTGAGTGGTGGTAGGACCTAAGAATTAACCTAAACATCAGCCCATCTAGCCAGAGACTGCAAGGAGGACTGTGCACAGTGGCTGGGTAATAAATGGAGAAGATGAAGAGAAAGGCGGGCTGAGCTGTGGACTTTTGCCAGACTGGAGGGTGCCGCCATTTTGAAGGTTTTAAAGTGGGTTGACTATTTCATATATTTAAAGAGACAGTGCTCTCACAGATTCCTGGGGTTTAAGAACACGTTCTGTTTTCCAGCAACCCCAAAGGCACTCTGGACCCGCAAGACTGAAAAGGTATGACATTCCTCTCATTACTCTCATACCACACACCCGCTTGTTGAATGGAGGTGTAGCCATCCCACACTACCACCTACCTTCTGGGCCCACAGGAACTCCATCACAGTCTATGTACTCAGACGGAGCCTGGGTACCCTGCCCTGTCTTCCACCGATTCTTTTTTTTTCTCTTTTTTTTGGGGGGGGATTAGTTTCCTTGTATTTGTCTGTTTTAAAACAACTATTATCATTAATACTTTTGTCCTTTTTATTATTATTATTAATCTTCCCCTGCCAGGTCCTACTTTTCAGCATTTTTTTCTTTTCCCTGTTCCAGGTTGAATTTTTTTTTTTTTTAATTTAACTGGTCTTTTTTTTCCCCCCTTTTTTGCTTGTGGTTAATCCCATTCCTTGTTTCTCTTTTTCCACTTTTCCCATTTTTTTTCCCCTTCATTATTCTCCTTCTCTACTTTTTTTTTCTTAGTGCCCTATCCCCAAATATTACAGGTTTTCTTGTTTTTTCTTCTTCTTTTTCTCTTTTTTCTTTTTTTGGCTACTGTTCCTGTGTGATTACATGGTGTGTTTTCTGTCCATGTGCTTTTAGTTTTTTGATGGTTATTCAATTGTAATTTGTGTCTAACTCAGTGGAAGACAACAACAGGACCCATAAGACACAAATACACCCACACCTCCTGCGACTTCACTTACTGAGTGAGAGCCACTACCTCCTTCTCCACCAATGGGCCAATGATAAAAACCACCAAGAAGAGCCTGAATCACCCTTGGCTGCACTTCACAAACAGTAAACAAAGATTTAAATACAACAACATCACGATGCCTCGGAGACAACAGACCATCACAGTCCACACAAAGAAGCAGGATAAAATGCTAGAAACAAGGCAACAGGATACAGACTCAGAACATATCCCTGAGGAAGAAGCAGAATTGAAACTCTCTGATAAGGAATTCAAAAGAATTATCTTTAGGTATCTTCAAAGGATTGAGAGACAGACCAAAGAAAACACAGAAAAAACCCTAGA
>NW_006922231.1:264476-268103 GCF_000298275.1 Orycteropus afer afer | reverse complement strand
AAGAAAACTATAAATCACAGGGTAACCTCAAAGAAAAATGATAAACCTTCACATCAAAATAAAAAAGAAGACCAGCACAAATATTTAGCAAATACTAAAACAATAGCAATGAAGGAAGTGGTAACATGATTCATAAACAAAATGAGCTTAGCACAGAAAACTATATGGAGCAAAGAAATCAACACCACAAAAAAAGCACATAACAAAAATGACAGCAACAAATTCATATTTGCCAATAATTACATATCTGGCAAGGGACTTTAAGATTTACAGAGAACTCCAATGCCTCAACACCAAAGGAATTAACAATCCAATTGAAAAATGGTAAGAAGACATGAACAGATACTTCACCAAGGAGGATATTCAGGTGGCCAGCTGAAGAAATGCTCACACCATTGGACATCAAAGAGATGTAAATCAAAACAACGAGATACCGTATCATCCCAGCACTGATGGCAAGGTTCAACAAGACAGAAAATAACAAATGCTGGCAGGGATGTGGAAAGATTGGGACTCTCATATACTGCTGGTGGGACTGTGAAGGGATACAACCACTGTGGAAAGCAATATGGAGATTCCTTGTTGTTGTTGAGTTTGCTGTAGAGTTGGACCTGATTCATAGCGACCCCTCCTTGGGTTTCTGAGGCAGTATCACTACGGAAGTAGATTGCCCAACCTTCCTTCTGAAGAGTGGCTGGTGGGTTTGAACCGCCAGCCTTCTAGTTAGAAGTCAAGTGCCTTAGGCATTATGCTATCAGAGAGCTGGAATTGGAGATCCTATTTGACCCAGGAATCCCATTACTAGGTGTATATCCTAGAGAGGTGAGAACCAGGACAGGAACAGATATAAGCACATTCATGCTCATTGCAGCACCATTTACAATAGCAAAAAGATGG
Source organism: Orycteropus afer afer (assembly GCF_000298275.1). NCBI lineage: Eukaryota > Metazoa > Chordata > Mammalia > Tubulidentata > Orycteropodidae > Orycteropus > Orycteropus afer. The sequence continues at coordinate 267,206 of NW_006922231.1, read as the reverse complement.
AAACAAACTACATGCACATCAGTGGAAGAGTGGTTGACCCAACTGTGGTACCTACACATAATGGAATGCTATGCAGCACTAAAGAATAATGTAGAGTCTGCAAAACACCAAATAACATGGATGAATTTGGAGGACAGTATGCTGAGTGAAATAAGTCAATCACAGAAGGACAAATATAATATTAGTTCGTTGTTGTAGAGGGTCAAGGAAAGGTTTATATATGGAGGGAAACTTTCTTTGTTGGTTGCCGGGATGGCAGGGGAGGGGAAGGAACACTGCAAAAAAAAAAAAAAAAAAAAATGCATTGACCCATGTCACTTTAGTTTTGTGTATTTTGCGGTACATAAATTATATTTCAATAAAATGCATTTTTTTTAGAAAAAAGAATGATTGCTTGCATTCACAATGGCTGGAATATACTACACAATTATTATTTGTTGAATAAAAGTTTATTAAACTCTCTAAAAATATTTTAATAATCTACAATATCAGGAGGAACATAAAATATACCTGCTTCATTGTAATTCTATCAGCAATGGGCTTTAGCATTTTAATGAATTTTTTCTAACTAATAGGTACAAGGTGGTAGCTTATACATATTTTTTTCCTTTATTTTTTCATTTTCTTATTAATTATCCATCAGTGTTCCCTCCTCTCCCATCCCTGGTAACCAACAAAGAAAGTTTCCTTCCATATAGAAACCTTCCCTTGACTTTTTATAATAATGAACTGATGCAGTATTTGTCCTTCTGTAATTGACTTAATTCACTCAGCATAATGTCCTCCAAGTTCATCCACATTTTGCAGATTCTACATTATTCTTTAGTATTGTATAGTATTCCATTGTGTGTACGTACCATAGTTTGGTAATTCATTCTTCTGTTGATGGGCACCTAGGTTGTTTCTGTCTTTTTGTTATTGAAAATAGTGCTGTGATTAACATAGATGTGTATATATATTATATCTGTTCTTGTCCTGGCCCTCACTTCTTTAGGATATATTCCTAACAATGGAATTGCTGGATCAAATGGTATTTCTAATTCCAATTTTTTAAGAAATCCCCATATTGCTTTCCACAGTGGTTGTATCATTTTAGTTCCACCAGCAATGTATGAGAGTCCCACTCTCTCCACATCCTTGCCAGCATTAGTTATTTTCTGTCTAGTTGAACTTTGCTACTAGTGCTGGAGCAAGATGATATCTCATTGTTGTTTTGATTTGCGTCTCTCTGACGGCTAATGATTGTGAACATTTCTTCATGTGTTTGTTGGCCACCTAGATATCCTCCTTGGTGAAGTGTCTATTCATGTCTTCTGCCCATTTTCTAATTGGATTGTTTGTCTTTTTGTTGTTGAGGTGTTGGAGTTTTCTATAAATTTTAGAGATAAATCCTTTGTCAGATATGTCATTGCTGAATATTTTTTCCTAATCTGTAGGTTCTCTTTTTACTCTTTTGGACAGGTCTTTGGAAGCACATAAAAATTTAATTTTTAGAAGGTCCCATTCATCTAGTTTATCTTCTACTGTTTTGTGCATTTTGGGTTATGCTTGAGAGTCTATTTAAGCCATAAACAAGGGCCCCTAAATTTGCCCCTATTTTTTTCATGAAGAACTTTATAGTTTTAAGTTTCACATTTAAGTCTTTGATCCATCTAGAGTTAGTTTTTGTGTATGGTGTGAGTTACGGATCTTGTTTCATTTTTCAGCAAACGGATATCCAGTTTTGCCAGAACCATTTGTTAAAGAGACAATTTCTTCTCCATTTAATGGATTTCAGTCCTTTGTCAAAGATCAGTTGACCATAGGTCGATGGATTTATTTCTGGGTTCTCAATTCTGTTTCACTGAAGTAGCTAAGGAAGTACAGGTGGTGTAGTGCCTAAGACACTTGACTGCTAACCAGAAGGCTGGCAGTTCAAACCCACCAGCCATTCCTCGGAAGGAAGATTGGGAAATCAATCTACTTCCGTAGAGATACTGCCTCAGAAACCCAAGGAGGGGTCACTATGAGTTGGGACCAATTTGACGGCAGTGAGCTTGTTTTTTTTGGTTTGGTTTAGTCTATCTATGTGTCTGTCATTGTACCAATTACCAATTTTGACTACTGTGTCTGTATGGTAGGTTTTGAGATCCAGGAGTGTGAGAGCTCCTAATTTGTTCTTCTTCAACAGTGCTTTGCTTACCTGAGGTCTTTTTCCTTTCCATATAAAATTAGTGATTGCTTTTCCCTTACCCTTAAAGAATGTTGGTGGGATCTGGATTGGGATTCCATTGAATGTATAGAGAGAGCGCTTTGGGAAGTATTGACATTTTCACAATGTTTCAATCTTCCTATCCGCAAGCACGGTATGTCCTTCCATTTATGTAGATTTCTTATGGTTTCTTGAAATAGTCTTTTGTAGTTTTCTTTGTGCAGGTCATTTTTGTCCCTGGCAAGATTTATTTCCAAGTAGTTTATATTTTTGGTAGTTATTGTAAATGGTATTGATTTCTTCATTTCCTTTTCAGCAATCTCTTTGCTAGTGTAGACGAATCCAACTGATTTTTGTATGTGATCTTGTATCTTGGCACTATGGTAAATCTCTCAATTAGTTCCAGTAGTTTTTTGTTGGGTTTTTTTTTTCTGACTCTCTTGGGTTTTCTATGTACAGGATCATATCATCAACAAATAGGGATAGTTTTACTTCTTCCTTAAAGCATTTGACTGCTAACCAGAAGGCTGGTGGTTCAG
>NW_006922231.1:232467-263345 GCF_000298275.1 Orycteropus afer afer | reverse complement strand
AGAAGAGGATGTGGAACAAGGGATATCATTGCTGATGTCAGATGGATCTTGGCTGAAAGCAAAGAATACCAGAAAGATGCTTACTTGTGTTTTATTGACTATGCAAAACATTTGATTGTGTTGATCATAGCAAATTGTGGATAACATTAAGAAGAATGGGAATTCCAGAAGGCTTAATTGTACTCATGAGGAACCTGTACATAGACTAAGAGGCTGTTGTTCAAACAGAACAAGGGGATGCTTCATGGTTTAAAATCAAGAAGGGAGTGTGTCAGGGTTATATCCTTTCATCATATTTATTCAATCTGTATGCTCAGCAAATAATCCAAGAAGCTGGACTGTATGAAGAAGAACATGGCATCAAGATTGGAGGAAGAATCATAAACAACCTGCATTACACTGATGACACAACTTTGCTTGCTGAAAGTGAGGATGACTTGAAGCACTTGCTGATGAAGATTGAAGAATATAGTCTGCAGTATGGATTACATCTGAATATAAAGAAAACAAAAATCCTCACAATTGGACCTATAAGCACCATCACAATAAATGGAAAAAAGATTGAAGTTGTCAAATACCTCACATTGCTTGGTTCTACAACTGACATCAATGGAAGCACCAGTCAGGACTTCAGACGACGTATAGAACTGGGCAAGTCAGCTGCAAAGGACTTCTTTCAAGTGCTGAGGAGCAGAGATGTCTCCTTGAGGACTAAGGTGTGCCTGACACAAGCCATGATATTTTCAATCACCTCATATGCATGTAAGAGCTGGGCAATGAATAAGGAAGACTGAAGAATTGATGCTTTTGAGTTGTGGTGCTGGTGAAGAATGCTGAAAGTACCGTGGAATGCTAAAAGAACTAACAGATCTGTCCTGGAGGAAGTGCAGCTGGAATGCTCCTTGGAAGTGAGAATGGTCAGACTTTGTGTCACCTACTTTGGTCATGTTGTCAGAAGGGACCATTTGCTGGAGAAGGATATCATGCTTGGTAAGGTGGAGGGTCAATGAAAGAGGTGAAAGCCCTCAACAAGATGGATTGACACAGTGGCTGCTGTGATGGGCTCAAGTATAGCAGGGATTGCAGAGCTGGTGTGAGACTGGGCAGTGTTTCATTCTGCTGTGCACAGGGTCACTATGAGTTGGAGATGACTTGACAGCACCTAACAACAACAATTCTTCATAGTATCCTGATATTATCCTTTTTAGTTCAGTTGGTTCTGTTGTGATGTCACCCAATTTGTTTCTTATTTGCGTTATTTGTATTCTCTTCCTCTTTTCTTTAAATTTGCCAGTGCTTTGTTAATTTTATTAATCTTTTCAAAAAACCAACTTCTAGTCTGATTTTTTCTATTATCTTTCTATTTTCTGTTTCATTTATTTCTGCTTGAATATTTATTCTTTCTTTCTTTCTTTCTTTTTTGGTGACTAGGCTTTTTTTGCTGCTCTTTTTCTAACTCTTGGAGATGTTGGGTTAAGGTGTTGATTTTGGCTCTTTTTCTTTTTTGATGTGTACATTTATTGCTATAAATTGGCCTCTGATTACTGCTTTTGCTGTGTCCCAAAGATTTTGGTATGTTGTGTTTTCATTCTTGTTTGAGTCAAGAAATTTTTAATCTCATTTTTCATTTCTTCTATTACCCAGTTGTTTTTAAGGAGGATGTTACTCAGTTTCCATGTGTTTGCTCTTTTTCTACTGATATTCTAATTGTTGATTTCTAAATTTATAGCATTGTGATCTGAGAGATATTTTTGCTGTATTTCAATGTTTTTAAATTTATTAACACTTGCTTTGTGGCCTAACATATGGACTATCTTGGAGAATGATCCATGTGTACTGGAAAAGAATGTATACTGTGCTGTTGTTGGGTGAAGTGCTCTGCAGATGTCTATAAGGTCAAGTTGGTGGCCTGTATTGTTTAGTTCTTCTGTGTCTTTGTTGAGTTTCTTTCCAGTTGTTCTATCTTTGAAAGTGGTGTATTAAAGTCTCCTACTATGACTGTGGAGTCATCTATTTGTCTTTTCAATTCTGTTAAGGTCTGATTTATGTATTTTGGGGCTGCTTCATTGGGTGCATAGATATTTATTATTGTTATATCCTCTCATTCAATTGATCCTTTAAACATTATATAATGTTCTCTCTTGGCTCTTAGGTGGTTTTCATATTAAAGTCAATTTTATCAGAGATTAATATTGCTCCTCCTGCTCTTTTTTGATTGCCATTTGCTTTATATATCTTTTTCCAACCTTTGATCTTTAGTCTATTTTTGTCTTTCACTCTAAGGTTTGTCTCTTAGAGACAGCATATTGATGGGTTGTTTTCTTGTCCAGTCTGCAACTCTCCATCTCTTGAGTGGCATGTTTAATCCATTCACATTCAGTGTAATTATATGAATTTGTTGCTGTCATTTTGTTATGTTTTTTCATGGTGTTACTGATAATATTATTCCAATAATAAAATAGCAGTAAGAGATTTTTAAATGGTTTATCCTCAATAGTTAGTATTCTACTGGGTTCTTTAAAAAAAAATAAAGAAAAATGTATATATTTGAACCAATCTAAAGTTTGCTTCAGTAAATGAGAATGAACCTATGTTCCTCCATAGTAATTTGAGATTTTTTCCAAGAATATTTATTAATCAATCAATAAGTAAAAATTATCCTAGAAAAGTTTGTATTCATTTCTATAATTTGTTCTATCACATTGCTTTTTTATATTTTTGTGTTACTTTTTAACTTACAATCTTGTTTTCACAATTGTTGAATTATAATACATTTAAAATCAGCTAAGGTCAATGTCCAAAATGGGACAAATGAGGAAATCTGAATATAGACTATGGACTAGTATTGTACTAATGTGAAACTTACTGATTTTGATAATTGTTCTGGAATTATATAAGATAATTCTTCTTAGGAAATATACTCTGAAATATGTAGAGGGCAAGGGGGTGATGTCTCCAACTTACTTTCAGAAGTTCAGAAAAAAATTATATGTATATGTGTGGTGTGTATATATATATATAGATAGATAGAGAGAGAGAGAGAGGGAGAGAGAAAGAAAAGAGCAAGCAAGGGAGAGAAAGAGAGCAAGGAAATGCACACACACAATCAAGTGGTGCAAACTACAACCAATTAGTAAATCTAGATGAAGGGTATATGTGAATCCCTTGCTTGCAACTTTTTTGTAAAAATCATAAAAAATTTGTAAAAATAATACACACATACACACACACACACACACACACATATCCTAGACTTTTACTGTACCCATGTCCCCACTTACCCCTTTAGATATTCCAATGTTAAAGAAAATTCAAATATGTGATGAATTAATTGCTGCCCTAAGATTTCTTGTGACCCTCATCATGAAGTTTTTAAGAATATTTTGATGAAATCTCATTGAAAAAATTTCTCTCAGTGGTTTAGATGACTGCATCTTCCTATGATGTGATGATTAATGAAAAGCCTAGTTGAAACAGGAGAGTGTGGTTGTCTAGCGGAGGCTTTTATTACCCTGAATGAGCTAGTTAGGGTGTGAATTCATTATCCAGATGCATTACCATTCCTTAGCCCCTTTACCAAAACTGGATTCATGTGCAAATTTGTTGCTAAACACTAAGGGCAAATTTATCCTTTGCTTCTCACTTTGCAGAACTTGGTTTTTCCCACTTACCATACCCTCATCAGGGTCATAGAGCCTCTGTATCAGCTGGACCATGGTGCTTTTCCCACAGCCACTGCTTCCAACCAGGGCCACCGTCTGCCCACTCTGAACCTTCAGGTTGAAGCCCTTCAAGATCTTTGAAGGAAAAGAGAGAAAAAGGAACACACTTCACAACCAAACCCTAAAATGAAGTGATTTCATTCAATTTCAAATTTGAAAAAGTATCAAATAAAGGATTATAACACCAAAAGGGAAAAGGCATGTAAACATCAAAATAATATAGACAATTCTGATTTAAGATTAAACGAGTTAGGGATTCCATTAAATGTTACTTACGGTACCTTGATATTTGCTCGAGATGGGTAAGAAAAATGAACATCACTGAACTCCAAATTCACTTTGTCGCTGTCTGGTTTGTGTCCTCTCTCTGAAAAACTGTCAATTTTAGGATTCTAAATAAAACAAAATTCAATGACTATTCCATCATAGGACTAACAAATTTTTAAGGAATATGATTCAGCAGATCCCCAAAATTAGACCTGGAATGGCACAATCTCCCTCACATAGCACAGAACTCAAGGTGAGGACTGTATATGTGTGTGTGTGTTTTGTTTAAGAAAATATTCCTTGTTAGAAAACAAGCCTTTCCTGCAAAGTTCATAAGGGATATTGTCTTAGTTATCTAGTACAGCTATAACAGAGATATTACCACAAGTTTGTTGTTGTTGTTATGTGCCATCAAGTCGGACCTGACTTGGGTTTCTGAGGCAGTATCACTACAGAAGTACATTGCCCAACCTTCCTTCCGAGGAGTGGCTGGTGGGTTTGAACCACCAGCCTCTGGTTAGCAGTCAAGTGCCTTAGGCACTATGCTTCCAGAGCTCCTTCTCATAGTTTAGGAGGCTAGAAGTCCAAATTCAGAGTGCTGGCTCTAGGACAAGGCTTTCTCTGTCAGCTCTGGAAGAAGGTCCTTGTCTGCTTTCAACAGCTATTGGCCTGGAATGCCTTGGAGATCTCCATGTGTCTTGACATCAATCTTCCCCTGGGTCTAGGAGGTTCTCATCTCAGCACAAGGACTCTGGGGCCAAAGGACACACTACACTCCTGGCTCTTCTTTCTTGGTGGTAGTAAGATCTCTCGATTTCTGCTCCCTTTTTAAATCTCTTTCATAGCCAGAGACTGACTCAAGATACAACCTAATCCTGTAGACTGTATCCTATCTCATTAACATAACTGCCTCTAATCTTGTCTCATTAATGTCACAGAGGTTAGGATTTACAACATATGGGATAATTACATCAGACCACAAAACAGAAGATAATTATGCAATACTGAGAATCATGGCCTAGCCAAGTTGACACATATTTTGGGAGAACACAATTCAATCCATAACATTCTACCCTTTGGCCCCCCAAAAGTCATGTTGCTGCCACATGTAAAAATACTTTCACCCTATTATATCATCTCAAAAGTCTTAAACTCCAAGTTGAAATTCCATACCAGGGCAATATTCCTCCTCCTTTGTGAACCTGTAAAATCTAGAACACAGTTATTTGCTTCTAAAGTACAATGGTAGAACAGGCACAGGTAGATATTTCCATTATAAATGGGATAATCTGGAGAGAAATAAGGAATAACAGCCACCAAGTAAGTCCAAAACCAAGCAGAACAATTTACATGAGCTTTCAAAGCTTGAAGATAATCCTATCTCTCTGAGACCATTTAAGCAATGGCCCTGCCCTCCAGACTCTGAGTGTTGGTTATGCTCTCTGGATTCTGGCTGGAGGCCCCTCAACTTGGGTAGACCCATTCTCCTAGTCAAACTGGGTGACAATCTTACCCCCTTGGCCCTGGCAGTCCTCATTATTCTGCCCCTTGGGCATGACAGCCTTGCCCCCTCAGCTTTGGGCAGCAGATCTGGTCCCATCCCCCTGGCACTTCTGAATAGCAGACCCACTGTTCTGGTTACCTAGTGCCACTCTAACAGAAATATACCACAAATGGGATGACCTTAACTAACAGGAGTTTATTCTCTTACAGTTTGGAGGCTTTAAGTCCAAGTTCAAAGTGCCAGGCTTTAGGGGCTAAGGGAAAGCCCCTCGAGCTTGGGCTTCAGCTCTGCCTCTTGCTCCTGGCTCACTGAAGCTAGAACCATCTCTTCATTCAGGCAGCTACTGTCTGCTGAGGCTAACAAGCCCAAGGTCGACAAATAAAATGGCATCATCCCAATGTCACCAAACCACAAGGCAGGCCATTAACTCAAGTCTGTTTTAAGTCCCAAGGTCAGCAGAGCATGGCAGGCTGCTGAACAACAACACAGCTACATGCAGGGTCCAAGCATACCATAAGCTAGAGACCATTCCCAAAGCTGCTTCTTATATACAAGAAGCAGACCACATACCCAAAGCAGCTACTCAGCTGCTTATGGTAGATCCCACCATGGAGTTGATTGTCAGTTTCATCATGGGGAATAACTACCACCAGCTGCCCTGCCACTCCACCAGGCCTACCCAAGTTGACACAAAAACTTAACCACCACACCCACATTCTGGAAATGAGTTGGTTAAGATCTGACTCTCTGAAACCAAAGAGTCTGTGACCCTACTCTTTGATATCCAGTAGGCTGTGGCCCTACCCTTTGAGACTAAGGCAGCTCTGCTTCCTTTGCTCCTTGTCTGTTCAGCTTCTGCTTCCTGGTTTGTTGGCCTCTTGGCCCCTTGACCCTTCAGAGTCTTGGGCTGGCCTGGCCTCTGCCCTGCTTGGGTAAGTATTAGAAAGCTCTTTAGCATCACCAATAAGTTGCTGGAAGCACCCCACTCCACCAGCAAGCCTCAGTGCAAAGGTGTTCAGCTCTCTTGTTCCATGAGTTGGCAAGCCTAGCTCAGTCAGCAAGTAACCAGAGGCACCCCATTGTGCTAGGAAGCCTCCTGCCTGAGTGCACACAGCTCTCTGATTCCATGGATTGGCTCCCAGGCTGTCTCACACAGGTCTCCTGGTTCTGCTGCTGCCATTTCTCTACCACTGCTTCTCACCATATGCATCATCTCTGGTGTTACAGCTCTCCTTTCTTCTGAGCCCTTATCAGAGTTGCCTCTGATGTCCAAAATTCCACCAAAAGTCTCTTCAAGGAAATCTAGGATTTTATTGTTAGACATCTTAAAACTCTCCCACAAAACAACAAAGATATCATCTTGCCCTGGTAATAACACCAATAATCAAAAGTAGAAAACAAATACTGGTGAGAATGTTGGGAGATTGTAACTCTCATATGCTGTTGGTGGTATTGTGAAACAGCACAACCACCGTGGAAAACAATATGGGGCTCCTTCAAAAGTTATAGATAGAGATATTGTGTGATCTAGCAATCCCATTACTAGTTATATATCTTAAAAAAATAAGAACTATGACATGAATAGATATATGCACATCTATGTTCATCACAGCACTAGTCACAAAAACAAACAGATGGAAACAACCTAAGTGCCCATCAATGGATGAATGGATAAACAAACTGGTATATGCACACAATGGAATACTATGCAATATTTAAAATAACAACGAACTTGTGAAAGATCTCCCAACATGGATGAACCTGAAAGACATTAAGCAAGTGAAATAAGTCAATCACAAAAGGACAAATATTGTATGAAATCACTATTATAAAAAGTCAAGAAAAGGTTTACACACAGATAGAAACATTCCTTGATGGTTACTAGGGATGGGAAGGGGACCAAGGGAAAATCACTAACTGGATAGCTGACATGTGTTAACTTGGGTGAAGGGAAAGGCAATGCACAATAAGGGGTAGTCAGCACAACATGATCAAGGCAAGGGAAGACTCTGGGAAGTTCTCAAGAGTAAAAGGCAACAATGGGAATACTATTACATACACTAACCTGCAATAACAGTAATGTTGTTGTTGTTGTTGTTGTTGTTATGTGCCGTCGAGTCAAACCTGACTCATAGCGACCCCTCCTTGGGTTTCCGAGGCAGTATCACTACGGAAGTAGGATTGCCCAACCTTCCTTCTGAGGAGTGGCTGGTGGGTTTGAACCGCCAGCCGTCTGGTTAGCAGGCAAGTGCCTTAGCCACTATGCTACCAGAGCTCCCCAATAACAGTAATAACAAACAAAAATTTATGTAGATAAATAAGGGTAGATAAGTAAGCTTAACAGGTGTGGGATGGCATTTGGGAGTACACTCACAAACATATATAGGTTTGGCAGAGGATAGTTCTACATACATATTTGTATGTGCTATAAATATATCTAGGTATACAGTACAGCATAAACCAACAAAACAAAACCCATTGCCATCGAGTATATTCCAACTCATAGCAAACCTATAGGACAGAGTAGAACTGCCCCATGGGGTTTCCAAAGCTGTAAATCTTTATGGAACCAGACTGTTCCATCTTTCTCCCACACAGTGGCTGGTGGGTTTGAACCACCAACCTTTTGGTTAACAGCTGAATGCTTTGATCACTATGCCACCAGAGCTCCATATAGTAGCATGGACAGGGGACAAAGTTATAAAAACTTCTTAGCCATAACAAAATACCTTGAGGGACTGTCACTGGGCTTGAGAATGTAGGACCATACTCTCAGGGGATATCTAGGTCAGCTGGAATAACATAGTTCATAAAGACAATGTTTTATAACCTACTTTGGGTATTAGCAACTAGGGTCTTAAAAGCTTATGAGCAGCCATCTAACAATTCTTATTCTCTTCCTGTTCAGAGCAAAAAAGACAAGGAAACAATTAGTCCAAAAGACTAATGAATCCCACAAACTATAGCCTCTACTACCCCTAATACCAGAAGAACTAGATGGTTCCTGGCTACCACTACTGATTATTCTAAAAGGGATCACAACAGAAGGTCCTGAACAGAGTAGGAGAGAAATGTAGAACAATTTTTTTTTTTTTTAAAGACCAGACTTATTGGTCTGACTGAGATAGGTGGAACCCCCAAGTCTATGGCCCTTAGAAATGCTTCCAACTCCTGAGACCATTTTTTCAGCTAAAAAATAGGCCTATAAAGTGAACAATAATACTTGTGAGGAATGTACTCATTAGAACAAGCAATAATCTTTTAAGACCAAAAGGGCAACATTTGTCCTCCCTAAAGGTTCAGAAGGCAGAAAGGGACAGGATAGATGGGCGAATGGAAATAAGAAACCCAGAGAGGAAGCAGGAAGAGTCCTGGTACATTGAAATATAAATCACAGGGTAACCTCAAAGAAAAATGATAAACCTTCACATCAAAATAAAAAGGAGCGCCACACAAATATTTAGCAAATACTAAAATAACAGCAATTAAGGAAGTGATTACACAATTCATAAACAAAACAAGCTCAGCACAGAAAACTATATGGAACAAAGAAATCAACACCACGAAAAAGACATAACAAAATAACAGCAACAAATTCATACTTGTCGATAATTACATATCTGGCAAGGGACTTATCTCTAAGATTTATAGAAAACTCCAACACCTCAACAGCAAAAGGATTAACAATCTGATTGAGAAATGGGCAGAAGACATGAACAGACACTTCACCAAGGATGATACTCAGGTGGCCAGCAAATACATGAAGGATGCTCACGATCATTGGCCATCAGAAAGAAGCAAATCAAAACAATGAGATACCATCTCACCCCAGCACTGATGGCAAGGCTAACGAGACAGAAAATAACAAATGCTGTTGGGGATGTGCTGGGACTCTCATACACTGCTGGTGGGACTGTGAAGTGATACAATTACTGTGGAAAGCAGTATGGTGATTCCTTAGAAAGCTGGAATTGGAGATACCACTAGACCCAGAAATCCCATTACTTATATATCCCAGAGAGGTGAGAGCCAGGACAGGAACAGATATATGCACACCCATGTTCACTGCAGCACTATTTACAATAGCAAAAAGATGGAAACAAACTACATGCCCATCAATGGAAGAGTGGATGACCAAACTATGGTACATGCACACAATGGAATTTTATGCAGCACTAAAGAACAATATAGAGTCTACAAAACACTGAATAACCTGGATGAACTTGGAGGGCAATATACTGAGTGAAATAAGTCAATCACAGAAGGACAAATATAGTATTAGTTCATTGTTGTGGAGGGTCAAGGAAAGGTTTATATATGGAAGGAAACTTTCTTTATTGGTTGCTAGGGGTGGAAGGGAGGGGAGAGAACACTGCAAAAAAAATGCATTGGCCCATGTTACTTTAGTTTTATGTATTTCACTGTACATAAATTATATGTCAATAAAATGCATTAAAAAAAGAATACTGGTACATTGAGGGAATTGCAACTAATGTCACGAAACAAAATGTATATAAATTGTTGAATGTAAAATTAATTTGCTCTGTAAACTTCTCACTCAAACCACAATAAAATTTAAAAAAACAAAAAACTTCTCTCGTCTCTACCCATTACCCAATTCCCAAACTGCTTCCACATTTTAGGTATCTGTTAGAATAGCACCCCACTCCTGGTACTAAGGGGAGCTCTGGTAGCATAGTGCCTAAGGCACTTGACTGCCAACCAGAAGGCTGGCGGTTCAAACCCACCAACCACTCCTCGGAAGGAAGGTTGGGCAATCCTACTTCCGTAGTGATACTGCCTCGGAAACCCAAGGAGGAGTCGCTATGAGTCAGGGCCAACTCGACGGCAAATAACAACAACAACAACAACCTGGTACTAAATTCTGTCTTAGTTATCTTGCACTGCTGTAATAGAAATACCACAAGTGGATGGCTTTAACAAATAGAAATTTATTCTCTCACAAATTAGGAGACTAGAATTTCTGTCTGAATTCAGGTGACATAGTGACATAGAGCTGGCTCTAGGGAAAGGCTTTTTCTCTCTGTCAGCTCTGGAGGGAGGTTCTTGTCTCTTTGAACTTCCACTCCTGGCCAGTCTTCATGTGGCTTGGCATCTCTCTTCCCTCATCTTTAGGAGGTTCTCAGCACAGAGACCATGGTCCTAAGGTCATGCTCTGCTCCTGGTTCTTCTTTTTTGGTGGTAGTCAAGTCCCTCCTTCTCTGCCGCTTCTCTCTCCTTTTCTCTCTTGTAAAATAAAAGTTGATGCAGGCCATACCCCACAGAAATTCCTCTTACATGGGATCAGGGCTTGACTCGAGTGAGGGTGTTGCATCTCATCTTAATCCCCTTACAAGTGACTGGCTGATCACATCACATCACATCATGAGGGATTATCACATCATTACATAAATGCCAAATTACATCATTGTTGTTGTATTTGCCATCGAGTCGGCCCCGACTCCTAGCGACCCCTCCTTGGGTTTCCAAGGCAGTTATCACTACGGAAGTAGGATTGCCCAACCTTCCTTCAGAGGAGTGGCTAGTGGGTTTGAACCACCAGCCTCCTGGTTAGCAGTCAAGTGCCTTAGGCACTATGCTACCAGAGCTCCTAATTACATCATTAGTAACTTATTTTTAGGGGCCCAATTCAATCCATGACAAGGCATTTTGTTTCACCCACTGCTAATGAGGTCATTTCTTTAATTTCACATTATTAAATTTCACATGATATACAATCTAAAGCCAGATTTAATTATCCAACCATCGAAGACTTTTGGCATTAAAATAATAAGTGACTTACATTATCAATAACATCAAAGATCACATATGCTGCTCCTCTAGCATTGGCAAAAGCATCAATACATGGGGCAGCCTGGCCAACACTAAATGCTCCAATTAGGATTGAAAAAAACACCTGAGAAGAACATGAGGACAAACCACCAGTTACATTCTGCCATACATTATTATGTGTATATACAAAAAATTATCTGGAGGATATACAAAATTATCATTAGGTATTATGGATTATTAGATTATATGTAATCCTATTTTAAAAATTTCCGTATTCTAATCCTTTATATACTCACTCAGTGCCATCGAGTCAGATCCAACTCACAGCGACCCCTACTTGGGTTTCCGAGGCAATATCACTATGGAAGTAGATTGCCCAACCTTCCTTCTGAGGAGTGGCTGCTGGGTTTGAACTGCCAGCCTTCTGGTTAGCAGTCAAGTGCGTTAGGCACTATGCCACCAGAGCTCCCATCCTTTATATAATGAGTATATATTTATTATCAGAAAATGAAGCTATCTTCATTTTGAAGAAGAAAACTAATATCGAGCATCCAAAATAACCTCTCATCTTGTATTTCAGATAGCTAATGTTTTATATATGAATTTGAAATTCATACACACAATGACCTATCTAAAATAATAATGTTTACTTTTTTATATAATGAAACTCAACAGAAGAATGAGGGTGACTCTAACTCATATTTATTCTTCATCAATTCATTTCATTTTCATTTCCTTTTATATATATGTTTCTCAATTGGTCTAATCATGTTGTTTTCTTTTCCCCACTCATAATTGTACCTTATATATTCTAGATGGCCAACTCTGCCCACAAGATGGAGAAACAGTCACCAAAATGCAAAAGCCTAAAAGCATAGCTCATCCTTTGCAAAATAGAGATATGAAAGAAAAGAAAGGTAGATGAAGAAAAACATTTTCAGGGTCTTCATAAATATTAAGAAAATACTTACTGTCATTGCATTTCCAATAGTATATTCTCTTGATATAACTAGAGTGGACCCATACCAGAAGGCCAGTGCATATGATGCATATATTAACAGGAAAGCAATGCCCATTGAAATGTTTGCTGAAATAGCTTTTTTAATTCCAATCTTTTTGGCATTTTCTAAATGTTTCTGATACCTACCAGAAAACAAAGGCAGAAATATTATAATACAGATGATAATCCAAAATCTGAGCAATATTCACCTCCTGTATAATTGGAGGTTTAAGGAACAAAAACATCAACGTAATAAACTCCTGGTGAGACCCAGCCTCCTAGGAACTGAACCTATTCAAGATCAGCTAGGACTAGAACACATCTGAGCCTTCTGTTTACTGGCCTGGACCCACATCCATTAGTCCCTACCAGTGCAAGCAAGTTTCCTGTGGCAATTCCAGAACTTAATTCTCACCCCTGAAGAATGGAATAGCATTGCCTTCACCTTTATGGCCAGCATCACAAGGCAGGTTAAAGTGAAAGGTGAGAAGTCAAGCAAGGAGAAAAGTCAAGCCAACCAAGAATGGCATCAAAATGGAAATAATCTTTGGGACTCTTAAAACAGATTCGTAGCTCAATTTCTTTCCTCTAGGGGAAAATAAATAAATAAATAAGATCCTCCTTCTACTGCCCCTGTGGATGAAGGACAGAAATTTTACATGTTCTTGTATATAAACTTAGGTTTCTCTCTCTCTCTTTTTTTTCAATCAGGTTGACCTTCACCGGTCAAGCCAAAGTACAATGTTATAAAGTGGTCCCTGCTTATGAGATACAGGTTCTTACTTAATTTTTCAAGATTTTTGTTTTACAATCTGTAAAATGAAATTAATAATGCCTTAATGCCTACCTTGCAAAATAATCATGATATTGATATATAATTATAGAAAGTTGTCAGTACAGTGCTTGATACATGATTGGCAAAACCTAATAATTCTTATTCCTATTATTTTTATTGTGTTAGAATTTCATCTCTTCCTGAATTTTGCTCATTGTATTATCACATTTTTGAATAATAATTCAAATGTATTCTTGGCTTCTTGGATTTGATGTAAAGATACAAATGTCTAAAATGGCTTTGTTAAATAACAATAATTTTCACATCAAATTGAATCTACTCTTCCGTGCGAGACCCATGAGGGTATAATTTAATTCTGGCTTCCTGAAATTAAAAAAAATAAAAATCCAGTGAATATACAAGGAAACTTTTGAAAGAAAAACACCACACAATTTAGGGTGCTTCTAACAAAAAAAAAGCACTACTTTTTTTTTTTTATTTCAACCAAATGAAAAGTGAGAATGCATTAATTTTTTTTTAAAGTATGTTGCCACCAAAAAGTTTGTCTTTTTAAACACCTAAAGCACCCAACTCTTTAGAGAACTTTCGTCCTTGCAGGTGCTGCATCCATTCAGCAGAGCTGAGTCTCTGGGATCAAACCAGCATGCCATGTCTAGCACTATGATTACTCATGTGTGTCTGGGCCTCAAGGCGCTTGCAGGAAGATAGATTTGTATCTGCCCCAATGTGACACAAGGTTCCAGTGACAGTGGTGGACGTGCTGTAATTACCTTTGCTTAGGCGGCTCGCTTACCACGGCTAATGGAGCGGCACTGATTACACTGACATCCTGAGGTCCAACTGAGAGTTAATGTGGTCTGTGTGGACTATTGTGTACAGGAAGCAGCAGTGAGAGAGAAAAAAGGAAGAGGTTAAAAAACTATGAACATGTTGGTTATGAAGAGGTCTCAGGAATAGAAAAAAGAAAAATAGAAAATGAGAGGGAGGGGGTTTGGGAAGTTTTATTTATAATGCTGAAGAAGTTCCAGAGAAAATCTGTAATTTCAAATGGTTGTGGGAATCAGGAGTCTATAGAATTGCGAGAGCAAAACTTGACATGGAATCATACTTCCAGGCTATTAGGGTATGTTTTATTTATTTTATTTTATTTAAAGAAAGCTATTTGGGAACATTTAAAGAAAATGGAGTAGGCTTTAATGATGGAAATTTGTTCTGGCATTCAGGATTTTGTGTATAAAGTTTCTTTAGAGCAAGGGTCCTTGACCTGGGATCCATGATTAAGGGGTGAACTTGAATGAGAAAAAAACACATTCTTTCACTAATCTCTAACTAAAGTTTAGCATTTTCTTCAATTATCATTCACAACTACAAATGTAGTACTAGTAGTAACTATAGTTTTGTTACTGATAGAAATACCAGATATTTTAAAATATCATAATTGTTATAAATATCTTGAAATATCTTTTAGCCATGTCACTACTTTGAAATTACCACAATTATTAGACCAATGTTGTTGTTGTTGTTGTTATGTGCTGTCGAGTCAGACCAATAGTTAGATCTTACTATTTAATGTTAACAGAGGCACATATCCATTATAACACAATTTAAACAATAGTTTTATAACTGTACTTCAATATAATTGTGTTTTTAAATAATCTTACGTATTTCGTTTTACGCATTTAAAAAACATTTTTCTAAGAAGTGAATCCATAGGCTTCGTAAGACTGCCAAGGAGTCCATGGAACAATAAAAGTTAAGAATTCCTTCTTTAGAGCCTGACTTCAATTAAAATATAGCCATAAGTAAAGGGTTCTTATGTTTTGTGGGGTAGAAGTTAATACTAGAAAAGGGAAAGTAATAAACACATACCACAGAAGAAAGAACAACAAAATGTAAAAATGAGTCCTTTGAACTAGTAGACAAAGAACCTTCCTGACCTTTGCAGTTCTTTGTTCTGTCCTCCGAAAGCTATCACAGTCCTGATTGCCCCCAAAGCCTCTTCAGCCACAGCACCTGCTTTCGCATATGCAGCTAGTTCTTTGTCAGTAAAGGCTGAGAGTATCTGGACAGAAGAAAAATATTCATGACTTTTGCATGTAGAGAAAAGTCTGATTAACTATTTAACCTACTTTTTCTTCCTAAACCTTATTCTTTTCCAAATGTTGAAGTGAAGAAGGAAATGACACTCAGTGTACCAGGTCCAATGGCTACTTCTACCTCCTACTATACAGGTTGCTGTTGTTGTTGTTGTATATGCCATTGAGTCAGACCCAAGTCATAGTGACCCCTCCTTGGGTTTCTGAGGTGGTATCACTACAGAAGTAAATTGCCAACCTTCCTTGGTTAGCTCTGATCTATTCTGGTGATATGCTCCCCAAGAGTAGTCAGAAAAAGGAAATCCACACACAAATCTCCAAATTGCATTTTGAGAATAGTGTCCAGTTGCACATCTACTATTTTTTTTCTCTGCTGATTATAAAATAAAATCTTACTGCTTCAAAAGGATTCACTACCCTTTCTTTTACTATATAATGATTTTTAATTACTATGAACATAGTATTTTCAGATCTACTCATGGACACACTACTGAATAATGAGATAAAGATGTGTTGCACGCAGATGGTAAGGGAAGAACCTAAACAAAAGAGATACAAATATTTCACTTAGTAAATGATCAATCTCAGAATGAGCAAAAACTGCCAGTAAAATTTCTCAACTCTGCAACGTTGGCTGAAGTAGAGCAGGTTATGTGTACTTTACTGCAAGGCAAAACTGGCAGAGTGCCACCTGTCATAGGTAACAATTTAAAATCAATATAAAAAACACAAACTTTATTTAAAATTTTTAAATTGATTCCTGGAATAATTTAGACAAATGCTGTATTTAAAATTTTATTTCCTTAAATAAAGACATAACCACACATGCAATTTAAACTACTATGCCATAAAGTTTACTCAAAGAAATAACAGGAGCACAAAAAACCTATAATTGAGGTGAGAACTGTGACATTTCAAATCACATTCAAAATAAATTTCTTTATTAAGGCATTATATTAACAATGTGCTTTCTGATGTAGTTTCAACTGATACTCAGCACAGATTTACAAAAGTACAAGTACCAGAATCTTGCATATTAAACAAAACTCTGTAGTCATGAAAATGCCCATGCTAACACACAAGGGTTTCACATACCTTTCACATACCTAGGTTTCACATACCTTTGCCCAAACAGCTGTAGAAAGTCCCAGGATAGGGCTAATGGCCATTATCACAAGGGTGAGTTTCCATCCTCTGATGAATCCCACTATGAATCCTGCAAAAAACGTGGCTACTGCTTGAAAGAACATTCCAACTTTGTCACCAATTCCTTCACTGATTTTGGAGATGTCACTAAAAAAGATCACACCTAGGTGGTTACAGGTAGGAGGTGTTCAGTTAAAAAGGTGAATAGACATCTAACAAGCATATAGACAGGTAAAACTTGTTTGTACTTATGTAACCCTCTTTCAGAATCTAAGCTTCTTGAATAATATTACCTCACCTAAACACTGCACAAAGGAAGAAATTCAGGATTAATTCCTGCTTCTAAGAAGTTAATATCATTAAAATTAATATTACTGAAACAGTTAATCCTATTTAAAGAAACATTAACATTTTGAAGATCCAAGTCAATTTGTCTAAAGACAGCAATTAGGAAAGGTACTGCAACAATAATAGGGAAGGGCTTCTTGCTTCTACTCTTGCCTTTATTCTCCATACAATAGCCAGTGTGCGCCTTTGAAAATAGAAATTTGATCATATTTCTCCCTGGATTGGAAGCATCTAATGGCTGCTTATTTCACTTAGAGCTAAAGCCAAAGTCATTATCAAAGCCTGTTGTTATTAGGTGCTGTCAAGTCGGCTCTGACTTACAGCGACCCTGTGTACAACAGAATGAAACACTCCCTGGTCCTGCACCATGCTCAAAAGCATTGCTATGCTTGAGCCCATCATTGTAGCTACTATGTCAACCCATCTCGTTAAGGGTCTTCCCCTTTTTTGCTCACTCTTTACTGGTCTTCCCTGTAGGCATAGGGATATTATCTTATCACTGACAGCATTGTACTTCAGGGCAGATCTTGAAATATTCTTTTTGCTACTAAATGAGATGTCATTCCTTTTTAATTTGTCATTGCTGGCATAATAGACCATATGACTGTTTGATCCAAAATGGCCAATACCAGTCAATTTCAGCTCACTAATGCCTAGGATATCGATCGTTATGCATTTCATTTCATATCAAGGCCTAAAAGCCTTTCTTTTTTTTATCGTACTGCTTACTATGCCTTTGCACAGCTGATGCCCTGCCTGTAATATTTCATCCACAGATAGCTATTACCTCCCTCCTCCAAATTTTTATTCAATCGGCACCTTCACAATGACTCTCTCATTTAAATTTGCAACGCTTCTCCATTTCCTGGTCATTTCCAATACTTCTTGCCTATTCTACTTGCTTTAAAGCATTGGGCAGCTAACCACAAGGTTAGGGGTTCAAACCCACTAGCCACTCTGCAGGAGAAAGATGAGGCAGTCTGCTTCTGTAATGATTTACAGCCTTAGAAATCCTATGGGGCAGTTCTACTCTATCATAGGTTGCTATGAGTCAGAATTGATTTGATGGCAGTGGGTTTTAGGCTCTATTTGGTATTTGTCATTTAACTTATTTATTTATTCCATTTATTGTTTATCATCTATCTCCCCCTGCTGGAACGTAAGCACAAAAAGGTTGGAGATCTTTCTTTTGTTCCCTGACTTATCAGGAACATCTGGAACAGTGTTTGGCACAAAATAGGACCTCAAATATTTGCTGAATAAGCAAAGAGTCAACAGTTACTAAGACAAGTCTCTCTGTGAATACATTCAATCCTTTTTCATTCATTCAACTGTCTTTATTAAGTATCTAGCACATGTCAGGCCTTGGGGTAAACTCTGTGAGAGATGAAAAATACAATATATGAGCCCTGTCCTCAAATGAACCTACTATATAACTAGAGAGAAAAACAAAAGGATGCAGAAAATACATTATGGCATAGGCTGTAAATGTTTCTAGAAACGGTCAGCAGACAATCTATTCTCCATATACATAAAATGCTTAAACTATTTTTCTCTTGGAAAAAATCTTGACAAATTTTCACATAATTTTGTTGTTGTTAGGTGCCATAGAGTCAGCTCTGACTCATATCAACCCTACACCATCCTTACAATCCTTGCTATGCTTGAGCCCATCATTGCAGCCACTGTGACAACCAATCTTGTTAAGTGTCTTCTCCTACCCTCTTTTTTTTCACTTACCCTCTACTTTGCGTAGTGCCGAAGGCATTTGACTGCTAACCAGAGGGCTGGCAATTCAAACCCACCAGCCACTCCTCAAAAGGAAGGTTGGGCAATCTATTTCTGTAGTGATATTGCATCAGAAACCCAAGGAGGGGTCGCTATGAGTCGGGTCCAACTCGACAGCAAACAACAACTGCTTTACCAAGTATGATACCTTTCTCCAGGGACTGATCCCTTCTGATAACATGACCAAAGCAGGCGAGAGGAAGGCTGGCCATTCTCGCCTCTAAGCAGCATTCTGGCTTCACTTATTCCAGGACAGATTTGTCCGTTCTTCTGGCAGTCGATAGTACTTTCAGTATTCTTTCCCAACAACATAATTCAAAGGTATCAACTCTTCTTTGGTTTTCGTTACTCATTGTCCAGCTTTCACATGCATATAAGGCAACTGAAAATACCATGGCTTGGGTTAGGCGCACCTTAGTCTTCAAAGTCACATCTTTGCTTCTTAACACTTTAAAGAGGTCTCTTGCAGCAGAGTAGCCCAGTGTTATATGTCTAGGAGCTCTGGTGGCATAGTGCCTAAGGCATTTATTTGACTGCTAACTTCTCAGAAGGAAGGTGGGGTAATCTACTTCCATAGTGATACCACCTTGGACACCCAAGGAGGGATCGCTGTGAGTCGGATCCGACTCGACAGCAGTGAGTTTTTATATGATGTCTGATTACTTGACTGCTGCTTCTGTGGGTGTTGATTGTGAATCCAAGTAAAATGAAATCCCTGACATCTTCAATCTTTTATCCATTTATTGTGATGTAGCTTATTGGTCTAGTTGTAAGGATTTTTACTTGCTTTATGTCGAGGTGTAATCCATACTGAAGACTGTAGTCTTCACTCTTCATCAGTGTTTCAAGTCATCTTCACTTACAACAAGCAAGGGTGTGTCACCTGCATATTGCAGGTTGTTAATGAGTCTTCCTTCAATTCTGATGCTGCATTCTTCTTCGTATAGTCCAACTCCCAGATTATTTGCTCAGCATACAGACTGAATAAGTATGGTGAATAAGCCATGATGCACACCCTTTCTGATTTTAAACCATTCAGTATCCCTTTTTTCTGTCTGAATGACAACTCTTGGCCAATGTACAGGTTTCTTATAGCACAATTAAGTGTTCTGGAATTCCCAATCATAAGTTGTTATGATTCACACAGTCAAATGCCTTTGTGTGGTCAATAAAACAAAGGTAAACATCTTTCTGGTATTCTTTGCTTTTAGCCAAGATCCATCTGACATCAGCAATGATATCCCTTGTTCCTCTTCTGAACCCAGCTTGAATTTCTGGCAGTTCCCTGTCAATATACTGCTGCAACCATTTTTGGATTATTTTTTAGCAGGATTTTACTTGCATGGGATATTAATAATATTATTTGATAATTTCCATACTCTGTTGGATCATCTTTCTTGGGAATGGGTACAAATATCAATCTCTTCCAGTCAGTTGGCCAGGTAGCTGTCTTGGTATAAACAAGTAAGCACCTTCAGTGTTACATCCATTTGTTGAAACATCTCAATAGGTATTCTGTAAATTCCTGGAGCCCTGTTTTTCACCAATTCCTTCAGTGCAGCTTGGACTTCTTCCTTCAAGCCATTGGTTCTTATCATATGTTATCTCCTGAAATGGTTGAACATCAACCAATTCTTTTTGGTACAGTGACTCTGTGTATTCCTTCCATATTCTTTTAATGCTTCCTGCATTTTTCACTATTTTGCCCATAGAATCCTTCAATATTGCAGTCTAAGGATTGAATTTTTTCTTCAGTTTTTTCAGCTTGAAAAACACCGAGCATGTTCTTCCCCTTTGATTTTCCATCTCCAGGTCTTTGCACATTTCATTATAATACCTTACTTTGTCCTCTCAAGGTGCCCTTTGAAATGTTCTGTTCAATCTTTTATTTCATCATTTCTTCCCTTTGCTTTAGCTACTCTATGTCCATGAGCACATTTCAGAATCTCTTCACACATATATGTTGGTCTTTTCTTCCTTTCCTGTCTTTTTAGTGACCTTTTTTCTTTTTCTTCACATATGATGCCCTTGATGTCATCCACAACTCATCTGGTCTTCACTCACTGGTGTTCGCTGCATTAAATCAATTTTTCAGATAGTCTCTAATTCAAGTGGGATGTAATAAGGTCGTATTTTGGCTTTCATGGACTTGTTTTAATTTTCTTCAGCTTCAACTTGAACTTGCATATGAGCAATTGTTGTTCTGGCCCACAGTCAGCTCCTGGCCTTATTTTGACTTATGATACTGAGCTTTTCCATTTCCTCTTTCCACAGATGTAGTTAATTTGATTCCTGTGTATTCTATCTAATGAGTCCCATATGGATCGTCACAGTTTATGTTGTTTAGAAAGATATTTGCAATTAATAAGTCATTGGTCTTGTGTAATTCTATCATGTGATCTCTGGCATCATTTCTATCACCAAGGCCATATTTTACAACTACCAATACTTCTTCTTTGTTTCTAACTTTCACCTTCTAATCACCAGGAATGATCAATACATTGTGATTGTATGTTTGTTCAATTTCAAGCTGCAGAAGTTAAAAATCTTCAATTTCTTCATCTTTGGCTTTAGTGGCTGGTGAGTAAATTTGAATAATAGTGGTATTAACTGGTTTCCCTTGTAGGCCTATGGATGTCATTCTATCACTGATAGCATTGTACTTCAGGATAGATCTTGAAATGTTCTTTCTCACAATGAGTGCAACATCATTTCTCTTCAAATTGTCATTCCTATCATAGTTAATCATGTTATTGTCTGATTCAAGATGCTTAATACTAGTCCATTTCAGCTCATTAATGCCTAGGATATCAATCTTTATGAGTTCCATTTCATTTTTTGACAATTTCCAATTTTCCCAAATTCACACTTTATGCATTCTACATTCCAATTATTAATGAATGTTTACAGCTATTTCTTCCCATTTTGAGGCATTCCCCATCAGCAAATAAAGGTCCTGAAAGCTTTATTCCATCCATATCAGTAAGGTCTACTCTACTTTGAGGAAGCAGCTCTTCCCCAGTCATATTTTGAGTTCCTTCCAACCTGAGGGGCTCATCTTCTGGCAATATATCAGAAAATACTTCACAGATTTTCATCAAGTTTTCCAGGAATATATCAGACAGTGTTTCACTGCTATTCATAAAGTTTTCAGTGGTTAATTTTTTCAGAAGTGGATGGCGCCATCCTTTTTCCCAGTCTGTCTTAGACTGGAAGCTCTGCTGAAACCTGTCTAGCATGGGTAACCCTGCTGGTATTTGAAATACCAGTGGCATAGCTTTGAGCATCACAGCAACACAAAAGCCACCATAGTATGACAAACTGACAGATGAGCAGTCGTTCACATAATTAGTGATTCATTTATGAAACTATGACATTGGCAATACACTTACTCTGTTAGGCGTGTGTTAAGTTCTGTAGTGTCGTTGATATCAAACCAGCCTATTTCCTGTCGTAGAATAGCATGAAAAAATTTGTGCCTAATTTTCTTAATCTGTCGTCCAGCTGCTAAAGTCCAAAATGAAACTTGAATGTAGGCAGCAATAAGAACTCCAGCACCTAAACCTGAGTAATAATATGCATATCTGGAAAAAAACAAAATTAGAAAGACAATTTTAAATACTGTCCTTTACTCATCTCTTTCAGGAGAATGCTTACTAATGGAGAATTGATCAGTTTAGAAAAGACTATAGGGCATTATGTCAAATACACATTTTAAAAGTTTTTTCTTTTTTTTAAATTGTAAGAGAATAAGTTCCATGATACTCTCTATCTACTTGAATTAGTAGCCAAAGAAAACAGAAAATTTTTTATGGTTAACTACAGAAATGGCTGTCAATAATTCATTTTTAACTGATATTGGCAACTAGATACAATTTAAGTCTTATCATAATATGCTAGACTCGAACATCTTATTGAACTGATAAAGTTCACTATTCACATATTTCACATACAAGAGTAAATAGATCAAGTATCTGAAATGGTTCTTAAAGTAAATCTTTCTATATTGCTTACAGAAATCTCTTCCTATTTGGCAGAATTTGAAAAATATTTTTTAAAAGTTAATATGCTAAAATGTTATGAAATCAAAGCAGTTTGGGTTGAAGGCTTAACCAAATTAGTATTATATTGTTGTTGTTGTTGTTGTTAGGTGCTGTTGGTTCTGACTCATAGCGACCCTATGTACAAGAGATCAAAACACTGCCCCGTCCTACACCAGGCTCACAATCTTTGCTATACCTGAGCGCATTGTTGCAGCCACTGTGTCAATCCATCTCATTGAGGGCTTCCCCCCACCCCTTTTTTTTAAAAATTAAATAAAAATAAGCTTACTGCCATGGAGTCGGATCCGACTCATAACAACCCCTCCTTGGGTTTCCAAAGTGGTATCACTACAGAAGTAGATTGCCCAACCTTCCTTCTGAGGAGTGGCTGGTGGGTTTGAACCACCAGCTTTCTGGTTAGCAGTCAAATGCTTTTGGCACTATACCACCAGAGCTCCCAAATTAAATTAGTATCTTTAAAAATAATAAATGCAGTTTCAATACTTCAAATATATTTTACCTTATTTTACAAACTATTTTCAGATGAAGTCTTTCAGGTCTGCTTCAGTGTGGAGTTAGTACTATTTTAATCACCAACATTAATTGGTATACAAATATTATGCTACAGGCTTTTGAGATTTTTTTAAAGAAGTCTGAAGAAGAGGGGAGAAATGCCACAGATAATGCATTCCAATTTTTTCAACTGATCTATTGGATAGATTGATAAAATTGGAATATGGATGTAGATTAAAAGAAAAGTATTATACTAATATTAATTTTTTTAATGATGAAAACTGTACTGTGGTTACATAAGAAAATACCTTTATCCTTAGGAATGTAACTGAAGTATTTACCAGTAAAGGGCCATGATATATGCAACCTTCTTTCAAATGGCTCAGACAGTGGGGAAGAGAGGCCACAAATGATAGCATAATTGGAACAAAATGTTAATGACAGGTAAAGGGTATACAGATGTTCTTTCTACTATCCTTACAACTTTTCCATAAGTCTGAAATTATTTTCAAATAAAATATTTTAAAAACTATGCCATAAAGATACATATATTAACCAATTACCTAGTCATTTCTTCTTCCAGAATTCTGCCTGGATTTAACAGCGACAACGAGAAATTCACTAAATAAATACAAAATAAAACAAAAACAAATTTTAAAGGCTGAACAATTAATAGGCCTCACCAGCTCTTCAAAATCTGTTAATAATTTAAAGAAATGAAAGCTAGAAGATGCTGCAGTGAAGGTTCTCAAGAAAACCCACTCTTTTGTCTTCACACTCATTGATAGCCTGTCAGCTGCTGAAGGGCAAGGGACGGGGAGCATAGAACATACAGAAGGCAGGGGGAGAGAGAAATAGTCAAAACAGAAACATCGCTTCAAGTGGCATAGACAAGCTGTTTCCTAGCTACCCTGTATTCTTATATTTTAAAGAAATAGTAATTGGAAAGAAATATATTGCCTATTAATTTAAGCTACTTTTATTAAAATGTCACTGTGCATTTGCTGGTTTTCATGTCTATCTTTAATTATTATAAAATTATATATAACACAATATTTGCCAATCTAACATTTTTCAGGTATATAATTTTATAATATCAATTACATTAATCATGTGCAACCATCACCCATAATCATTGCCAAATTTCCTGCAACCATAAACAAACATTCACTGCTTTCTAAACAATGGGTTTTAATAATAGCTCACATTTATGGAGCATTTATTATATTCCAGGCACTGTTTTGAGCACTTTATATGTATTAAATCATTTAACTTTCACAACACTATGAGGTATGATTATTTTATAAATTTCCATTTTACAGAGGAGAGAACTGAGGCAGAGAAAGGTTAAAGTAATTTACCCAAAGTCATTCAGCCATCAAATAGCAGATTATTGCCAAGACAATCTGGCCTGTGATTCTACCTACTATACTATACTGACCAATTTACACAGTAATGATTCACTTTCAATTTTTAAAAGCACAAAATGAGAAAAATCAAAAGAAAACAGCAGGTATCTACCATATTCACAAAGTAATACAGTAAAACATACAGTATAGATATTTCTCATTTACCATGATCCTAGAAGAGAAATCTCTGTTCTTTTATCATGTATAAATAGTCCAGAGGTCATGTTTTCTAGGTGCTATAGGCTTTTCCAAAGGGGAATAAGGTTGAAATTTATTTAAAACTTAAACTACAGTCAGGATCAATTACTAGGCTTATTAGCCCTGATTTGACAGAAAATTTCCCTCAAGATTTTAACTTCTACTGATATTCAGTGTAAAGTGTTTCTGCTTATTAATTTAGCTCTTTATCAGCTACCAGATCCTTACAGAATTATTTTTTAATTTCATTCTTATCAGTTTAGTTCTGTGTTCTCATTTCCTACTCAAGTTCTTAAATATGGCACCTCTGATACATCAAATTACAACTGTGTTTGGAACTAGAGGCCCAAAAGCTGTCTTAAAGTGTTCTCACAGCTATTTTCTCTAATATTTATTGATCATTACCATATTCCAGAACTTTACATAAATCATCTCATTTAATTCAATCAGTAAGTGTACAATTACTTTTCAAAGAAGAACAATAAGGATTATAGAGGTTAAGTAACTTGCCCAGGGTCATGCAGGTACTGAATGAAGGATCTAAATAACAAGTGTATAAGGTAAGGATTAAATAGGGAAACATATTGCTAATTATCAATTTTGTGTCACAGAGTGAATCAGTGTCTGTCTTCCTTGATTCAGCTTAGGGCTTCTTTTATCATAGAAGACTATTCAACACAAAGCAAAGAGCTGGTGTTTTTCAGTCAGCCTGGCAGTATAGACAGTTAATTAAGGTAACTTAGGGCTCAAAACTGTCTTTCCCTTTAACCACTAAGCAATGCAAGGAAATTCAGGGTAAAGAGATTTTTCCACAAGTTTCTAGATTATTATGTTCACACAGATTTAGTATTAAAGATATCAATTCCTAGCACTCTGCAGGAAAAAAAAAAAAAACTGATTTATATGACTCTGTCCTCAAGTTCTAGATACAGAATATTTTGTGCATAGTTTCTGTACAACTGAGCCATTGTGAGGGAACAACCCTGTCACCAAGTAGTTTTATGCCGTTGAAAAGTACTGGCTCTGTTCACAAAGGCAAGTCATTATCAGATCCTCCTGCAATTTAAATATTTTTTTCTTTTAACATTCCCTTCTCATTTGGCTCCCATTAAGTCTAGCTGTCCAGAAATCCAGCAACTCGAAAGAATAGACTCTAAAAAACATCTCTATGAAATGAACTAGTGAGCTGAGCTAAGTGCTCTATCTGCTCCCAACCCCTGTGTTTTTTGCTAACCTCTATAACTCTACACAATTCAATGAGCCTTCTGGATTTAGAGTGAGTATTCTTTAAATCCCAACTCATAATGACCCTATAGGACAGAGTACAACTGCCCCATAGGGTTTTTTAGGCTGTAATCTTTATAGAAGCAGATCATCAGTACAATTCTCCCATGGAGAGGCTGGTGGGTTCAAACTGCTGACCTTTTGGTTAACAGCTGAGCACTTAACCATTGTACCACCAGTCAATGGCACACAACAATATTCTTTGAATATTTCATTTTCTCAAAAGAGGTGTGAGGATATTATCTTTATAAACGACCAAAGAGTGAACTGGAAATTCATAACTTGAAGGATTTCACATTCCAGACCTTCCAAGACAGCCAAAAGACCTAATGACAAATGTGTTTATAAGGACCAAGGTTCATTAACAAAACAAGAGTGTTTATAATTTGGAGGCTACTGAAACAAATTAAATTCATAATTTTTGTGAGCTTATCACTACTCGTCTGTCAGTTTGTCGTACTATGGCGGCTTGTGTGTTGCTGTGAGGCTGGAGGCCATGCCACCAGTATTTCAAATACCAGCAGGGTCACCCACGGTGGACAGGTTTCAGTGGAGCTTCCAGATTAAGACTGGGAAGAAGGAAGAGGCCATCCACTTCTCAAAGAATTGGCCAGTGAAAACCTTATGAATAGCAGTGAAACACTGTCTGATATATTAGTGGAAATCTTTATTGTGAGGCTGGCACAGGACCAGGCAGTGTTTTGTTCTGTTGTACACAGGGTCACTATGAGTTGAAGCCGACTGGACAGCACCTAACAACAACAACAACAACAACATATCATTCCAGCAATCACAGGTCTGCTTGTACCTTTCCCCCCAAAGACCTTGAATTTGACCTTGGACACAGCACATGGCACCTGTCTGCCATGTCCAGCTTCAAAGCCATTTAGTTGCATAATTAGAAATAAGTAGAAAACAAGCAAACTCTTCCAAGTAAGAAAAATTTGCAATTATTCTAGTATTAGTAAAAACAAAAACAGAATTGATTAAACTGGTTCAAAGTAAAATTAAAAATGATAATTGAGTTGCATTGTAGTAATTTGACGTTTTTTAATCCTAAATTGAAATCAATCTTAGATTGATGTATTCTAATGTTGATTTCATCCTGCTTTAGATATTTTCAAAAATTAATATGTATTTGATCCAGAGATCTTTTGAGAAATAAAGGACAACAAACGAGATAATTATCTCATATTTCCTTAGTTGTTTTTTTTTTAACTCTCATGTCTTACTCCAATTTTACATTTACAGTGTTTGTGTTAAAGTTTTGGTCACTGGTCAAACACAAGCAATACATTTAGAACTTTTCAAAAATACATTTTTTTTTTCCTAGATAAAGCACAATTTTTCACATTGGCAATATAACATATATGGTAATGAATATGATCTGAATGGCAGAAAGACCCAAGTTTAAATTCTGTCCTGATATTCATTAGCTGTGTAACTTCGGACAAGTCCCCTCTAAACCTCAGTTTCCTTATATGTTGCAGAAGATAATAATACCTACTTTGTAGCACTGTTCTTGGAGGAATTAAGCGAAATAGTTATGCAAAGTACTTCGCATAGTACCTAGTACATAGTAAACATAATGAAAACATGCTATTATTGCTGTTACTTTTACTATAGAGATGCTGTACAGAGACAACAACAGTATTTATTTTTTTAAAAAAAAAAAAAACCTATTTTTATGGGCAATATCAAAAGATATTTATACTGGATTTCTCAAGGCATTAACACTTACTGATATTTATGCAAGCAGATTCCATTGTATAAATCAAGCAATCATATTCTCTTAGATAATTATGCTTAAGCCCTAAGATGCTAACATGTAGTTCTCAATCAATGAACATGAAATGTCAACTGAACATTCTTACTGAATGTTGACTAAGTAATAGAGTTTATTTTTTCTTAGGTATCTTTGCTATGAAAACTACCTTTCTTGATCAGTTTTGTTTCCCTTATGTACCATCATCCTTACACCAATAAAGCTTCACTCAGTTTCATCCAACCTGATGCTGTAGGAGGAACAACCACTCAGGCTTAGTAGGAAGTGCATATATTTTCCTTTTTCTGCTGCATTTAGCCAATATGAAAATAACTATATCCATTGGAGCCTCTATGCTGTTGCCAGGGTCTATCTTATAAACAAAACTAACTTATACCGAAAACCAAACCCACTGCCATCAAATCAATTCTGACTCACAGTGACCCTACTGGGTTTCCAAGATGGTAAATCTTTATGAAAGTAGATTGCCCCATCTTTCTCCCACAGAGCAGCTGGTGGGTTTAAATCACCAAACTTCTGGTTAGCAGTCAAATGCCTTAAGCACTGTGCCACCAGAACTCGTTAAAACTAATTTATAGGACTCCTTTTTGTTCTTTAATTGAAATTTAAATGATCTGTGTTTGAGGAGTTTTCTGGGGCTTTTACATCTCCTTTGTGATATCTGTTCCTTGGTTCAGTGAGTTTTAAAACACATCACTCTCATATCAAATCCATTTACTTTTTAGTGAAGTGTTCTATCAAGTTCCAGTCAATCTACTTTATCTAAAAAGTAGAGACAAAAACTTTTTTCTTTAAAAAAAGGAATAGAAAAAAAGAAAACCTAGAAACAACATCTATAAGTTGAGCACACCTACAAAGCACTGCCATATTAACTGAAGTGTTTTGAAATCCATCAGAAATCACTAATGGGAGGGGCATTACTTCATTCAAGTTCCACAATGCTGTACAATTCAGTAGAGGGAATTCTCTAATTTATTTGGATGAAACATTTTTTATAAATTTCCTTATGCTGTATAAAACGTTAAAACATTAAATAACATAATGTATTTCTTGATGTGTAAATGAACTGTATTTGAGGAGCTTTCTGAGAAGTTTACAATTCCTATTAATATCTGCAGTCATTTTACATGTCTAAGTCATTAAACAAGTAGATAATGGGTACCAAAATAAATTTCCAATATTTCACCCAGTTAAATGCTATAAATTAATAAATAAATAAATTGAGAAATGCTTACCTGGAAAGGAGAAGTTTCCTGCAATATTAACAAAGCTATCAGTCATTTGTCCAAATACTATCATCATGAGGGGAAGACCTGATCCATGAGCTATGGCCATGATGGTGCCCAGGGACATAAATAATTTATCCTGCCAATCAGAGTATCGAAACTGAAAAATGGAAGCAAAATAATACTTAGCTTGTGGAATGGAATTTCTGTTTTTCTAAACTTACATGTTATTTGAATTTTTATTTAAAGCCAGCATATTTTTTAATAGTTGCAAATGAAGACATTAGGAAAGAAGATTTCCAATCCAAATCATTCACAGGTTAATTTCATGACTCTATATTTATTTTGCATTCTGTGAAGAAATCAATCTAACTCTGTTTAATCAGTATCTTACTTAGATGAATAATTACAATGCAATCAAATGGGATAAAGGTTTGTGTTCTCTTTCTGGGCTCCTGAGGTAATGAAGTAAGAACAGCTAGGACCTTAAGAACACAATCACATACACATACCAACACCCTTTAAGATAGCATTCAAACTATTTCAGGAGGAGAATTAAAATTAGGAGGAAAATAGATCCTCTGAGTTTTGAGGATAAGAGTCCTTTAAGAAGTTTAAATGAACTTTTAAAAAGCAGCTCAGAGTGAAAGTGAATAAATATCATAGAGTTGCTATATCTGTACTTTTGGATTTCCTGGGTGGTGCAAACAGTTAATACATTCAGACGTTAATTAAGTGGTTAGAGGCTTGAGTCCACCCAGAGGCACCTTAGAATAAAGGTCTGGCAATCTACTTCTGAAAAAAAATTAGTCATTGAAAACCCCAAGGAGCACAGTTCTACTGTGACACAGATGGGGTTGCCATGAGTTGGAGTTGATTAGACAGCCAACTGGTTATACATGTACTTTAGAAAAGTATTTCTTATGGAGATGATGGTCACATAGAATATTGAAGGATAAGGGCAAGTTAGGAGGAGAAGACTCAGGGATGTGGGGATGTTTAGGCTTAGGACAGCAAGGCTTCTAAAAACTGTGTGGAATCTTCAAGTAACTCCATGCAGTTGGTATTCTGGAGTGCACAGTACAAGGTGGGCCTGGTGTGATGGGCCATATGTGTTTCTTATGGATCTTAGACTTGGTCCCATCTGCAGAGGGGAGAGGTGATTCCAACTGTCATGGTACACAAACTCCCAAGAACTAATCAGAAGAGCAGTGTCATAACACTTCAAAATACTCCCTCATTTGTGTCTAGTCCTTTCATCTTTCTCATCTTCTCTAGTTTTGATTGACTGATTTATGGTTCTATCTTTCTGTTCTTCTTTCCATCTCTGACTGCCAGACTATATCTTACTTCTCTAATCTTTCCATATATTGAGTTTCCTTCCAATCTCTTGGATATAATCCCCTTCTAAAACTTTCTCCTCTACTCCTCCCACCACCCACTTTGAGGGACAGAGAACACTCAGCTCATCGGAAGAATGGGTAGTAAGTCAGGCTTGGTAGAGTGGAGTTCATCAGAGCTGACTGTGAGTCAGACTGGGTCAATATCCCAGGACATCATACAGGTTGGAAGCACGTGGGGCATGGCAAGGTAGTGTTTGGAAGAGGGATAGTGTGCAAACTGTTCTCAAAGAGGTCCAGAAGTTCAGTCTGGGGAGGCCAAATTCCATCATCAAACGCACCCGGTTAGCAAGGGTGCCAAAGAAGACAAAAGATCAGAAGCCAGGCAGAACTTGGACAGAACATGGGGGTGGATAAAGTCAAGAATAAATCAGGAAGAGTTCCTAAAAATACTACCAAGAACCAGTATCCCCAAGTTTCATCTTTAGAGACCCCTGGGCAAGGGGTCTATTAGCCCCTAGGGCCTATCAGCCACAGTTAAATGCTCAGGGTCAGGAGGTCATGTAATAATCTCCTTACCAAGCATTACATGAAATCGAGGAACATTTTAAAAGCTTTC